>NC_056452.1:21976206-22093706 GCF_018296145.1 Oncorhynchus tshawytscha | reverse complement strand
ACAGTCATCTGTAGGTCCTGTAGGTAAGACAACCACATATCACAGTCATCTCCTGTAGGTAAAACAACCACATATCACAGTCATCTCCTGTAGGTAAGACAACCACATATCACAGTCATCTCCTGTAGGTAAGACAACCACATATCACAGTCATCTCCTGTAGGTAAGACAACCACATATCACAATAAATCATTGAAAGTCAAATGTAGAGCAGCTGTAAGCAAAGTCAGTGTTAACAAGAAAAGACAAGTAAAAAAATCAGGGGGAGTGGGGCGTTGTGGGGCGTTGTGGGGCGTTGTGGGGCGTTGTGGGATTATTTGAGATATTGTTTGAAGACGTAGGTTTTCAGATGTTTTCGGAAGATGGGCAGGGACTCAGCTGTCCTGACGTTAGGGAGAAGCTCGTTCTACCCCTGGGGTGCCATGACAAAGAAGAGCTTAGACTGGGATGAGCCAGAGCTGGCCCCTCATAGGGGTGGCAGTGCCAAGCGGTCTCCAAAAGTTTAAAGAAAGAGAGGCAGGAAGACTCACTGATTCGCTGTCGGACAGGGAGGACTGGCGGGGCTTGCCAGTCTTACCGGGGTCAGATGTTGTACTGGTGAGGGTTGAGCGACGGGTGGAGGACATGAAGCTGCTGTTGCTATAACGATCTCTGGTAGGAACACACAGCAACACACCCATAAATGGAATGTACCTACTGATAGCTAGCCTGGAGAGGGGGGGAGAGAGAGCGAGAGAGAGACAGAGACAGAGAGAGAGAGAGAGAGAGAGAGAGAGAGAGAGAGAAAGAGAGAGAGAGATGGAGAGAGAGAGAGAGAGAGAGAGAGAGAGAGAGAGAGAGAGAGAGAGAAATAGAGAGAGAGAGAGACAGAGAGAGAGAGAGAGAGAGAGAGAGAGAGAGAGAGAGAGAGAGAGAGAGAGAGAGAGAGAGAGAGAGAGATGTTAATTGCATTAAGCTAGAGAGGTGATGGGAGGTTTAAGATTGTCTAATGTACTGTATTATAAATCCATCTGACATTCTAATTATCATAAAGACTATTAAATGTGTAGAGGTTAGAGGTCACTCTAGGAACAGAGTGTTTCTAAGCAGGTGCTGCAGATTAAAGAGAAAGTACACACACACACTGCAATCTATGCTCCGATGTGGTTCATCTATCAAATGTTGGAGACTTCAATGGGCAAGCTGCAGTTGCTATATCCATTCTTGGACGTATACATTAATGATATCGACCCATTGATTTTTGAAGAATATAACTTGCCTAAAAAAAGCCCCACGAGCTTTCTTTAACTGTCGTACCCCCATCAGAACCCAAATTATATAAGCTTGTTTTTTAAAGGCACAGTGCAGTCAAAAACATGTTTTATATATACTGTAATTCCACACTATGAGTGTGGAATAATGCTGTGAAATTTTGAAGATGATGACGAGGCCCTTTTAATGTAAGGAGCTGTTTGAAAAGACTGGTGAAATGGAGTTTGGCCTGCCTGGTGACATCACCAGGCGATAAATTAGTTAATGGACCTTTAAGAAAGAGAGTTCCAAACTTCTCTGCTAATAACAGCTAGCTTTCAGTTTTCTCTGCCCTACTCAGACCCCTCCCAGACAGTCCTAGCTAAATTCTTACTTGAGAAAATTGCTCTTTGCTGAGGAGCTATTTTTGTTTCTTTTTGACCATTTGAATTGAAAACACACACAGTAAAGTACTTCACTGTTGCCCAGAAAGGATTTGATATTGAGATAAAAACGGCTGCATGGGACCTTTAATGTAAACAAACACTGTATTTCCTCAAAACATGGTTAAAACTATGATGTTGATATCATAGACGGTCAGTCTTTTCATCCATATCTCTATCTATGAACACTTCTCCAGTCCCATCCCTCAGATGTTTACCAAACCAGTGGTGGAGAAATCGCTTTTTGTTATTGTGTCAACTGTGGATTGCAACTGTAAGGGTTACAAGCACAGTCAACAAACCACATGGGGTCTGTGTCTTTTCTAAAGGTTAGAGGTCGCCTCGGACTCACTGAGTCATTACTGACACACACATAAGGTCACTACGGTTACACAGAGAAGGATCATGTGTCAGACAGATGCTAAGGCAGCTGCTTATTGAACCTGTTTTTAATCTAGCTCAGCCCATTGATAGTAGATGTGTTTAAAGATGATGTGTGTACCTGGAGTTGGGGTGTGTGATGGTGATGTGTGTACCTGTATTTGGGGTGTGTGATTGTTGATGTGTGTACCTGTAGTTGGGGTGTGTGATGGTAATGTGTGTACCTGTATTTGGGGTGTATGATGGTGATGTGTGTACCTGTAGTTGGGGTGTGTGATGGTAATGTGTGTACCTGTAGTTGGGGTGTGTGATGGTAATGTGTGTACCTGTATTTGGGGTGTGTGATGGTGATGTGTGTACCTGTAGTTGGGGTGTGTGATGGTAATGTGTGTACCTGTAGTTGGGGTGTGTGATGGTAATGTGTGTACCTGTAGTTGGGGTATGTGATGGTAATGTGTGTACCTGTAGTTGGGGTGTGTGATGGTAATGTGTGTACCTGTATTTGGGGTGTGTGATGGTAATGTGTGTACCTGTAGTTGGGGTGTGTGATGGTAATGTGTGTACCTGTATTTGGGGTGTGTGATGGTAATGTGTGTACCTGTAGTTGGGGTGTGTGATGGTAATGTGTGTACCTGTAGTTGGGGTGTGTGATGGTAATGTGTGTACCTGTAGTTGGGGTGTGTGATGGTGATGTGTGTACCTGTAGTTGGGGTGTGTGATGGTAATGTGTGTACCTGTATTTGGGGTGTGTGATGGTGATGTGTGTACCTGTATTTGGGGTGTGTTATAGCGTATATTATAGGGTTGTGGATGGCAGAGGCTTTAGCGATGGCAGCAGGAACAGAGTTCATATACGGAGTTAGCATGTCAGCATACCTGGAGAGAGAGAGAGAGAGAAATGACTCAGAACAGCAGATTTCCTGACACACTCTCCTTCAGCTGGGGCAGCCATGCAGTTGAGAGAGGGGGTACCATGATCTGACACACACACACACACACACACCATCCTACCCTGCGAAGGCGGTGAGCGCGACACAGGAGTATGGAGCCCAGGAGATGACGTAGAGCAGGATGACGATGAGAGCGATCTTGGCCGTCTTCCACTCAGTCCTCATCTTATGCATGCTTTTCACTGAGTCCCTGGTGCCCTCGTTTATCTTACACACGGCCCTACAACACACACACACACAAAAACACACACATACACATTTACATATGACCATTACTGACAGTGGTCATCAGTGAATTATCAGCAGAAAGTATGGCTCAATAACGTATAAGAGCATCAACATCAACATCGATAACACTCACTCACCCGTGATACATGTCAGTATTCGGCGTCTACACAAACAACAACTTACAGATGCACACGAACAACGACAACATCTCATCTGTCCAGACCCACATGCTCACCTCCATCCCTAGTGCCTGGCCACACCCCCATCCCTAGTGCCTGGCCACACCCCAATCCCTAGTGCCTGGCCACACCCCCATCCCCAGTGCCTGGCCACACCCCCATCCCTAGTGCCTGGCCACACCCCCATCCCCAGTGCCTGGCCACACCCCCATCCCCAGTGCCTGGCCACACCCCCATCCCTAGTGCCTGGCCACACCCCCATCCCTAGTGCTTGGCCACACCCCCATCCCTAGTGCCTGGCCACACCCCCATCCCTAGTGCCTGGCCGCACCCCCATCCCTAGTGCTTGGCCACACCTCCATCCCTAGTGCCTGGCCACACCCCCATCCCTAGTGCCTGGCCACACCCCCATCCCTAGTGCCTGGCCACACCCCCATCCCTAGTGCCTGGCCACACCCCCATCCCTAGTGCCTGGCCACACCCCCATCCCTAGTGCCTGGCCACACCTCCATCCCTAGTGCCTGGCCACACCCCCATCCCTAGTGCCTGGCCACACCTCCATCCCTAGTGCCTGGCCACACCCCCATCCCTAGTGCCTGGCCACACCCCCATCCCTAGTGCCTGGCCACACCCCCATCCCTAGTGCCTGGCCACACCCCCATCCCTAGTGCCTGGCCGCACCCCCATCCCTAGTGCCTGGCCACACCCCCATCCCTAGTGCCTGGCCGCACCCCCATCCCTAGTGCCTGGCCACACCCCCATTCCTACTGCCTGCATTATTGTTTGCCACATGGCTTTAAATTGTTCCAATTGGGTTTTTTTTCGGTCGGCCATGCTATTTCAATAATACATCTTACAATTTTTCCATTGTGTCAACGATGGCAGATTGATTGACTTCCAAGTTTTTAGCATAAGTTTTTTCAAGATGAGTGAAAAACATATACCATGTACCATGTGTCATATACCATATACCATGTGCCTTATACCATATACCATGTACCATGTGCCATATTACATGTACCATGTACCATGCATCATATACCATGTGATGTGTATCATGTACCATGTACCATGTACCCCATACCATATACCATGTATCTTGTGCCATATACCATGTACCACGTGCCATATACCATATGCCATATATCATGTACCGTGTACCATGTGCCATGTGCCATATTCAATGGGCCATGTATCATGTACCATATACAATGTACCATGTACAATGTACCATATGCCATGTACCGTGTGTCATATAGCATGTACCATGTGGCATGTGAAATATACAATGTCCCAAATACCATGTACCATGCACCATATACCATGTGCCATGTGTCATGTGCCATGTGTCATATACTGTGTGCATTATACCATGCATAATGTGCCATATTCCATGTACCATATACCATATGCAATATACCATGTACCAGGTATCACATGCCATATACCATGTACCATGTGCCATATACCGTATACCATGTACCATATACCACATACCACGTACCATATATCATGTACCACATACCATGTACCATGTGTCATATACCATGTACCATATACCACGTACCATGTCTTGAAATGCAGACAGATGGATTAAAAGCAAGAGTACATGGTAATACTTCTGACAGCCATCTTTCTAGTTCCGCCCACAACTTCTGGACTTTATAGCAGTCCCAGAAAGCCTAGATTATTAAGTCATTATTAGTTTAACATTAAAGACACGTCCCTGACGTTGTGCTGAAGGACTTGTGAATTTGTCTCTTGTATAATAAATGACATACATTAGTTTATACTGGATTAAGCGTACATTTCTTGTAACTGTAATTTTGTAGGTTTTGCTTTAACTTTCCCTCCATCTTGTGGAACATCAGAATCAGCATCTGCCTCTGGTGCCATAGGTTGCATGTTTGAATCCAGTGACAGACAGTCATTTTTATATTTTTGTTTTAAGCATATCCCAAACCTTAATACTAACCTTAACCATTCAGAGTCAATACCTAACCTTAACCATTCAGAGTCAATACCTAACCTTAACCATTCAGAGTCAATACCTAACCTTTACCATTCAGAGTCAATACCTAACCTTTACCATTCAGAGTTAATGCCTAACATTAACCATTCAGAGTCAATGCCTAACCGTAACCATTCAGAGTTCATGCCTAACATTAAACTTAAACACTTTGAAATTTGACATTTGGAACAACTTTGAAATTGTGCTTTTGAGAAACATGGATGAACGCCTAATTCTGCCATGAGACTGTGAGAGCTGGTTGACTGTGTTCAATAGTGTGTGCGCTCACCTCGTGGCGCTGCGTACAGCGATGAAGATGCAGATGTAGCAGTAGATGATGATGAAGAGGGGGATGAAGAAGACGAAGATGAAGAGCAGCATGGTGTAAGAGCGGACGGACGGCGTGAATGTCATGTAGTCCCACGAACACGACGTCATCAACCCCTCTGGGACGTACGCACCTGACACACACACACACATACACACACACACACACACTTAAATATACACACACTGATACGTCGCGTATCCCTCAGACACGCAGAGCTATAAAGATTGTGTGTGTGTGTATGCGTGAGTGTGTGTTGTGTGTGTGTGTGCCCGTGCGTGTGTTTGTGTCTGCGTGTCTGTCTGTCTGTCCGTCCGACTCACTCCAGCCAAAGAAGGGAGGTAGGGACCAGAACATAGAGTAGAACCAGGCAGCAGCCATAACATAGAGGGCCCGACGTCGGGACATCACACCCATGGATGCCAGCGGCCGTGTGATGACGAAGTAGCGGTCCACGGCGATCACCAGCAGTGTGATCATACTGGTCATCCCAAACAACGCTCCACAGAACGCATACAGCTCACATGCTGGGGGAAGAGATTAAGAGAGAGAAAGGTGGAGTATTGACAGAAATAGATAGAGAGAAAGAGAAAGAGAGAAATAGGTTAAGAGAGAGAGAGGTGGGGTATAGACAGACAGAGAGAGAGAGACAGAGGGATCAAAAGTTAACATCAAGGATTAGAGAGTATGATGCATTTAGATGTAAATGATCTGAGGTCACTTAAACCTTTTCCCCCTAATACAAACAAAGCTATATATTAAGGTACTCTCTATACAGTTTACTGTAGTCAGACAGTTAGGATGTGGGGAGGGTAATCTGATCCTAGATCAGTGCCTATTGGATGGTGATGGAATCTCTACTGTAGGTATTGATCATCAGTTCCTCGCCTGTCCTTCGCTGTGTTTTACAAGGTGACCTGCCCTTTGTCATTGCTGAGTGAGATGGTGTAAGTCACGCCGACTCACAGAGGTGAGAGTTGTTTGTCTCTCCTCTCCTTCCTAACGATTAGAGTCTAATCCTGTCAATGGAGATCCCTACAGAGCTGGCCTGATGACTGAACACCTGACTATGTGAGTCTCATAGATGAAACACTCACAGAAAGGTGACACAAATGAACAAATTGAATATACTGTTCAGAAACACTGAAGTTGTTGTGCGTGTGCTCCTTTTATAAGCTTCATGCTAAACACAGTGTGTATGTGGGGTGTGTGTGTGTGTGTGTGTGTGTGTGTGTGTGTGTGTGTGTGTGTGTGTGTGTGTGTGTGTGTGTGTGTGTGTGTGTGTGTGTGTGTGTGTGTGTGTGTGTGTGTGTGTGTGTGTAACCCTCTCACCAGGCTCGAATTTGACTCTCACGATATTAACTTAAGTAGAGTATCTCAACATCATGGGATGTTAGGTGAGAAGGACATCTCCAATAAGAATCCCTATTGTAAACTATCTAGGATGATGACAACTAGGGTATTAACTTCAGATGGAATGATTATAGGTTTCTGTTATTGTATAAGGATATACTTTCCCATGCATTAAATCAAATTGAAACAGGAAATGACTCCACCAAGGCAACATACATAAGGTTCAAAATGTGTATTATTCCATTTTCAAAGCACAACATCAAAATAAATAAAAAATAATAAACCCCAATGAATCGTGCACAACCCATGATCAAATTATTTCAAGCTTGCTTAACCCCGTTGGCGCGCACTGGAGCGGAAAAACATGTGTGTGTGTGTGTTCTCCTCTAAAATGTGTGTGTGTGTTCTCCTCTAAAATGTGTGTGTGTGTGTTCTCCTCTAAAATGTGTGTGTGTGTGTGTTCTCCTCTAAAATGTGCTTTAAGAGGCTTTCAGCATGGAGTTCATCAAAGGAACACAGATCGATTCAGCTGAGGATGAGTGGAGAGGCCAATTATATACCATCAATACAATGTCATTCAGAGAGAGAGAGAGAGAGAGAGAGAGAGAGAGAGAGACTCCAAACAAATTAACAGCCAAAGCTGCAGGAGTGGATGGACTTCATTAGTTGTCATTAAACCTCTATTAAGTCATTTGCCCTTCTCTCCCATAATCCCATTTCTATGGTTACCTTTCTCTCCAAAGATCCACCTGTTGTGCATGCTGTTGATGAAGAAGATGGGGGTCTGAGTCACACACATGAGGAAGTCTGTCAACGCCAGGTTAATAATGAACATGTTGGCTGGAGTACGTAAACTCCGACTCCTGGAGGGGGGAGAGAGGGAGAGAGGAGAGAGATAGGGAGGAAGGGGGGAGAGAGAGAGAGAGAGAGAGAGGGAGGGATGGGTGGGGAGAGAGAGAGTGAGAGAGAGAGAGAGAGAGTGAGTGAGTGAGTGAGTGAGAGGGAGGGAGGGTGGAGGGAGGGAGGAGGGTAGAGGGAGGGAGGGAAAGAGAGAGAGAGGGGAGAGAGAGAGGGAGAGAGAGAGAGAGAGAGAGGGAGGGATGGGGGGGGAGAGAGAGAGAGAGAGAGAGGGGGAGGGATGGGCGGAGGGAAAGAGGGATAGAGGGAGGAGAGAGAGAGGGAGAGAGAGAGAGAATGAGAGAGAGAGAGAATGAGAGAGAGAGTGAGAGTGAGAGGGAGGGAAAGAGAGAGAGAGAGAGGGAGAGAGAGGGGAGAGAGAGAGGTGAGGGGGGAGAGAGAGGGGGGGGGGGAGAGAGAGAGGGGGGGGTGGGGGAGAGAAGGGGGGGGAGAGAAGAAGGGGGAGGGGGAGGTGGAGAGAGAGGGAGGGGTGGGGAGAGAGATAGAAAGGGAGGGAGGGGGGGGGGAGAGGGAGGGGTGAGGGAGCAGAGGGTAGAGTAGAAGAGTCGGAGAGATAGAGGGAGATGGAGAGAGTGGAAGAGGAGAGAAGGGGGAGGAGAATGGTCCGTGAGAGAGAAGACAGGCTATGTTCACACTGCCCACAAAATGAGGTGGAAACTGAGCTGCACTTCCTAACCTCCTGCCAAATGTATGACCATATTAGGGACACGTATTTCCCTCAGATTACACAAGAATTCGAAAACAAATCCAATTTTGATAAACTCCCATATCTACTGGGTGAAATACCACAGTGTGCCATCACAGCAGCAAGATGTGTGACCTGTTGCCACGAGAAAAGGGCAACCAGTGAAGAACAAACACCATTCTAAATACAACCCATATTGATGTTTATTTATTGTCCCTTTTGTACTTGAACTATTTGCACATTGTTACAACACTATTTATAGACATAATGTGACATTTGACATGTCTTTATTCTTTTGGAACACTTTTTATTGTTTATTTCACTTTTGTTTATTATCCATTTCACTTGCTTTGGCAACGTTGAATCCCATGCCAATAAAGCCCCTTCAATTGAATGTAATTAATAGCGAAGGAAGGACTACATTAGCAATAGCAGCTATGGCTCTGCTGTTACTGCTGTTGTAGCCTGAACACTCATGTGTATGAACACACAACAGATTCAATCAAACATTATAGGGCTTTAAAGAAGCATGAAAACATTATTATGAAGGCAGGTACCTGTTTTATATAACAACCCAAGGAAGGGTAATCTCGGCAAAAAGGGATATAACACCCATATTGATTGATTGGTTGGTTGATTTAGCGATTGATCTCATACCTGCAGAAGGCATACATTACGAGGAAGTTTCCAACCATGCCCGTGATGCCGACGGCGAGGATGACGGACCCGAGGGTATAGTGGTGGTGGTCTGGGACATCCACCGTTGGGAAGGGCCATCGCACTGTCATGGCAGCCTAGAGAGAGAGAGAGAGAGTGAGAGAGAGAGAGAGAGAGAGAGAGAGAGAGAGAGAGAGAGAGAGAGAGATACAGGTGATTGGAATTATGAAACCAATAAAAGTAGCCCCAGTCTTTACGATATGTTGAATGTTCCTATATACAGTAGTTACTGTAATATATGTTGAATGTTCCTATATACAGTAGTTACTGTAATATATGCAGAATGTTCCTATATAGTTACTGTAATATATGTTGAATGTTCCTATATAGTTACTGTACTATATGTTGAATGTTCCTATATAGTTACTGTAATATATGCAGAATGTTCCTATATAGTTACTGTAATATATGTTGAATGTTCCTATATAGTTACTGTAATATATGCAGAATGTTCCTATATAGTTACTGTAATATATGTTGAATGTTCCTATATAGTTACTGTAATATATGCTGAATGTTCCTATATAGTTACTGTAATATATGCATAATGTTCCTATATAGTTACTGTAATATATGTTGCATGTTCCTATATAGTTACTGTAATATATGTTGAATGTTCCTATATAGTTACTGTAATATATGTTGAATGTTCCTATATAGTTACTGTAATATATGTTGCATGTTCCTATATAGTTACTGTAATATATGCTGAATGTTCCTATATAGTTACTGTAATATATGCTGAATGTTCCTATATAGTTACTGTAATATATGTTGCATGTTCCTATATAGTTACTGTACTATATGCTGAATGTCCCTATATAGTTATTGTAATATATGCATTAGGTTCCTATATAGTTACTGAAATATATGCATTAGGTTCCTATATAGTTACTGTAATATATGCTGAATGTTCCTATATAGTTACTGTACTATATGCATTAGGTTCCTATATAGTTACTGTAATATATGCTGAATGTTCCTATATAGTTACTGTAATATATGCTGAATGTTCCTATATAGTTACTGTAATATATGCTGAATGTTCCTATATAGTTACTGTAATATATGCTGAATGTTCCTATATAGTTACTGTAATATATGCTGAATGTTCCTATATAGTTACTGTAATATATGTTGCATGTTCCTATATAGTTACTGTAATATATGTTGCATGTTCCTATATAGTTACTGTAATATATGTTGAATGTTCCTATATAGTTACTGTAATATATGCTGAATGTTCCTATATAGTTACTGTAATATATGCTGAATGTTCCTATATAGTTACTGTAATATATGTTGCATGTTCCTATATAGTTACTGTAATATATGCTGAATGTTCCTATATAGTTACTGTAATATATGTTGCATGTTCCTATATAGTTACTGTAATATATGCTGAATGTTCCTATATAGTTACTGTAATATATGCTGAATGTTCCTATATAGTTACTGTACTATATGCATAATGTTCCTATATAGTTACTGTAATATATGCTGAATGTTCCTATATAGTTACTGTAATATATGTTGCATGTTCCTATATAGTTACTGTAATATATGCTGAATGTTCCTATATAGTTACTGTAATATATGTTGCATGTTCCTATATAGTTACTGTAATATATGTTGCATGTTCCTATATAGTTACTGTAATATATGCTGAATGTTCCTATATAGTTACTGTACTATATGCATAATGTTCCTATATAGTTACTGTACTATATGCATAATGTTCCTATATAGTTACTGTAATATATGTTGAATGTTCCTATATAGTTACTGTACTATATGCATAATGTTCCTATATAGTTACTGTAATATATGCTGAATGTTCCTATATAGTTACTGTACTATATGCATTAGGTTCCTATATAGTTACTGTAATATATGCTGAATGTTCCTATATAGTTACTGTAATATATGCTGAATGTTCCTATATAGTTACTGTAATATATGCTGAATGTTCCTATATAGTTACTGTAATATATGCTGAATGTTCCTATATAGTTACTGTAATATATGCTGAATGTTCCTATATAGTTACTGTAATATATGTTGCATGTTCCTATATAGTTACTGTAATATATGTTGCATGTTCCTATATAGTTACTGTAATATATGTTGAATGTTCCTATATAGTTACTGTAATATATGCTGAATGTTCCTATATAGTTACTGTAATATATGCTGAATGTTCCTATATAGTTACTGTAATATATGTTGCATGTTCCTATATAGTTACTGTAATATATGCTGAATGTTCCTATATAGTTACTGTAATATATGTTGCATGTTCCTATATAGTTACTGTAATATATGCTGAATGTTCCTATATAGTTACTGTAATATATGCTGAATGTTCCTATATAGTTACTGTACTATATGCATAATGTTCCTATATAGTTACTGTAATATATGCTGAATGTTCCTATATAGTTACTGTAATATATGTTGCATGTTCCTATATAGTTACTGTAATATATGCTGAATGTTCCTATATAGTTACTGTAATATATGTTGCATGTTCCTATATAGTTACTGTAATATATGTTGCATGTTCCTATATAGTTACTGTAATATATGCTGAATGTTCCTATATAGTTACTGTAATATATGCTGAATGTTCCTATATAGTTACTGTACTATATGCATAATGTTCCTATATAGTTACTGTAATATATGCTGAATGTTCCTATATAGTTACTGTAATATATGCTGAATGTTCCTATATAGTTACTGTAATATATGTTGCATGTTCCTATATAGTTACTTGAAGTTAATTGAACGTTCCACCCAGTAGGTCTTTGTCAGACTGATAGTAAACAAGGTATAGGCAGTTGAAACCTAGTCTCTCTCACTGCACCATGAGTCTGTTGAAGGAGACTAGCCCAGGGCGTATACAACCATGTTAATGTATTTCTAAGAATTGATATTCCTTTTATATTACATATTTATACCCAGCAACTGGGATTCCAGGAAATTGTTGAATATGTGCACACTACTTCTGAGAATTATCAAATGATCAAATCATGACATGACTATAAAGCTGTGAAATATTAAATGATCAAATAATGGCATATCTATAAAGCGTTTTTAACAAAAAACTGTCATTATGTCTCTCTCTCCCTCGAAAGACTCTTGACTAACTCAGTGAATTAATAATGCCTGAGAAGTCGGTGTTTGGAGGATATATTGGTGTATACTGGAAAACCGTGCCAATATATACTCCAAACACCACCTTCAAAAACATTACCACTTTTATGCACCAAATAATTATTGCCATATTTTCATTAAAAACATTATTTTGATGAATTTATTCATACTATTTCATCCTTCCAAGAGATACTGTCCTGACACAAATCTAGTGTTGCTACCCAAGCGGGATGGTCGTTTGTTCTGTTGGTTCGGTAGCCAGAGGTGTGACCCAGTCGTTAAGGATTTTTGTCTATGGGCCAGACATTTGTTCTACATGTTCTATTGCCATACTGACTGGCAATGTTCTTGTCCCTTGCTCGCTAGCTAGCCAACTACGGCTAACTTACAGTCACGTCAAACAGTGCAGCCAGAATAACAGCAAAGAAGCTCCATTTGAATTTCTAAGCTGTTTTGTCATGACATTTATTTTGGATACATTCATAAGAATGAGCGAATGATGCGTGATTTCACCTGGCATAGAAAATGTGCTCTCTCTTCAGAACACTGTTGTTCAGAGGAGCTAGCCAACCACACAGCTAACACAATCACTTCAAGCTGAAGCTGCAAACTAGCTGCATTTTGTTTTGATTTACCAGTTTTCTATTGACATTTCTTTGTTTATACCCATAAAATGACGCTGATTCTTGATTTCGACTGGCTGAGAAAAGCTGCCTGCCTACGTTCATTACTACGGAACAGCTGGTGATCGAATTTCAATGTTGAAACAATGTTGCAAATGTCAGAGAGATAGAAAGCAAGGTTTATACAAATCTCTGCTGTTGAAAGCCAATTGCTAGTCTAAAGGAAATGGGAGATAATGTCTAGATGCTTTTTACAGTGGAGATCAAGTTAATAAATTGCCTGGCTGGGCTGATGAGACAGTGGATTGCATAGTCAGATGGAACAGAGTAAATAAGCATTTCAACGTCATAGCTTTAGCCGATGGTAACTTGTGGAATAGACACTGGCTGAAATGCAGTTTTAACCAATCAGCGTCCAGGATTAGACCCATCCGTTGTATAATTGTTTATATTACTTCCATTGTCTAACCAATAGAACACAGTGGATGTTTGAGGGTTCTATTACCTTCAGATACAATTGTATTCCGATATGAACTGAACCCTCCTCCTCCACTCCTCCACAGTCTGAGGAGTCAAAGGTCATTAAACATATCAAATCAAACTTGATTTATAGAGCACATTTCTTACAGAGGATGCATTTCAAAGAGCTTAAATAAAATAACTAAAGGTGCAAAATATAAAAACACAAAACATTTCCTAAATTAGACAAATGAAAATTGTACAACAATAATAAAACAACACTGAGAGACTAACGCATTAAAAATAAATACAAATAAGTAAGATACAGTATAAATAAAAGAGATAGTATGACTAAAAGCTAAGTAAAAGCACGGCTGAAAAGGTGTGTTGAATTCATTCATTTTGTTCATTGTTGAACATGTCGACAGTTTCTGAAGCACTCAGACCCTTCAGGTAGGCCGTTCCAAAGGCTAGAACTATAGTGGCTGAAGGCAGCCTCACCAAACATTCTTCTTCAATTCTAAAACTAACAGTCAACCAAAGGCTAGAACTATAGTGGCTGAAGGCAGCCTCACCAAACATTCTTCTTCAATTCTAAAACTAACAGTCAACCAAAGGCTAGAACTATAGTGGCTGAAGGCAGCCTCACCAAACATTCTTCTTCAATTCTAAAACTAACAGTCAACCAAAGGCTAGAACTATAGTGGCTGAAGGCAGCCTCACCAAACATTCTTCTTCTGACCTTTGGAACGACTAAAAGGCCTAACCCAGAGGATCTGAGGGATCGACTGGGCGTATATCTTAAAAGCAGATATACCATTGGCTGCAAGGCCACATAGTGCTTAAAAAAAAATCAATATAGCAATTTTAAAATCAATTCTAAAACTAACAGTCAACCAATGCAGAGACTTTAAAATACCTGCTAGGTGTGATCTCCTTCTGGTGTTTGTAAGTACACGTGCTGCTGAATTCTGAATGAATTGGAGTTGGTTAATGTTGTTTTTGGATGACCGGACAGCATTGCAATAATGCTAGTGATAAAGGCATGCATTGGTCTCTCAGTGTTGGCCCAGCAGAGAAACAGAAACACTTTGGCAATATTTCTTAAGTGATAAAAAGCTGATTTTGTTGCATTACAGATGTGGGCACAATGGGCCTCAAAATGTAGGTCAGAGTCTAAAATCACAACTAGGTTTTTAGCCTGGTTGGTTGTATCTAGTGCCAGGGGATTGTAAAAGTCCTGTCAATGTCTCTGAATTGGCTCTTAGCAACAATAACCAGAGCCTCCATTTTGTTTTTGTTCAGCTGTAGGAAGTTTTGTGCCATCCATATATTTATGTTAGAGATACATTCAACCAGGGTATTAATTGGGCTATCGCCTTCTGAGGACACAGAGGAATACAGCTGTGTATCATTGGCGCACCTAATAATGCTGCCAAGGGATAACATGTCAAAACTAAACAGTATAGGGCCCAAAATCAAATCCTTGAGGTACGCCACATGAGATCTCAAGTTTATCTGAGGCATGGTCTCCCAGGGCAACAAAATCATGTATGTCAGTCAGATATATGTAAAACCAGCTCAGTACTAAGCCTGAGAGGCCAACCCAATTCTGTAGTCAGTCCCGGAGGATACCACGATCTACACAAAAAAAATGATGGTTGTAAATAGTACCAGATAGGGGTTCTCTGGCTTGTAACCATAGAGGAACCCTTTTTGGTGCGATATATAATCCTTTTTTTGAAGGTTCTATAAAGAACCATGCTCATAAGGTTCTAAATGGAACCTGTATGATGTTATAAAGAACTCTTTCCTAAGGTTCTATAAAGAACCATTAAAAAGGTTATACTGTAAATACCACCAAGAAAAGGGTTCCCCTATGGTTACAACCCTTTTTAGGGCTATATAGAACATTTTTGGAGAATGGTTCTATAAAGAACCTTTTTCAATCTGAAAGGTTCTTTGTAAAGCCTTTTGATCCTGACGAGAGAATTAAGACTGATTTTGTCAACCGTTCTCAAGGCCATACATGAGTCTTTCACAAGACACCATCACTGGCTCTAGTCAGATACGACATGTAACAATGTAACACAACAGATTAGATCAACTGGAATGACACACTCACTCACGGTTTCACAAAAAGACCTGTGAACAAACTATGACCCCAAAAATGATAAAGAAACACATTTTATTATAATTTATTATAATCCCCCACATTTTGTATTATCACTAAAAGACCAAAGAACCCAAAAGGTTATTTGAGTCAGTATGGTTCCACATAGAACCATCGCCCTTTCCAAAGAACCTCTGAGGAACCCTCTTTTGCGTGTATTCTATAGTATGCAAGGCTGCATTTAAGCCAATGAGTAGAAGACAGAGAGCTTTGTAGCATCAGTGTTAATCTGAAAGTACAGTCTCTTTGCTTTGGTGGGTACGAAAACAAGATTGGAATTTTTCCAAAACATAATCACTTCTGACCTGTTCTAATCTCTACTAAGAACTAGGGTCGACGCCCTCTCTCTCCATGAATACACACACACACACACACACACACACACACACACACACACACACACACACACACACACACACACACACACACACACACACACACACACACAACACACACACACACACACACACACACACACACACACACACACACACACACACACACACACACACACACACACACACACACACACACACACACACACACAAGTGCAGACGTAAACTTATATACACATTCTTCTGTGCTAGAGTAGGCAGGGTGCCTGTGAATGAGTCGGTCAGCTGTGATTGTGCCGAAATCAATTTCCAATATCTACGTGTTTGTCTGAGGAAGAGCTAAGGAGCTGTTGGGACAAGGACAACTATTGTTGGCCCTCTTTCCCATTCCGTCGACAACACAATCCCTGCTTTCTGTAATATGTAGGAGTTCAGCCGGAACTCACCCACTTCCTCTCTTTAATCCCTCTGTGTGTGTGTTTGTGCGTGTCTACAGTATGTGTGCACATACACGTGTATATCGTCAACTGCCCCAGATCTGTGTACTTCAGTTCAAACAATAAAAAAGCCATTTCTTTTGGTAAACAGGGTCGGTGTTTGAGTAAAATAACCCTCTCAAATTCATACCTATGGATGCAGGGACTGACCATCCATGAGATCAAAGCTATAGTTTTAACTGTGTTTTGAGGCTATAGTGTTGGTTTACGTTGGCTTTGTTTGGAAACATTGGCATCAAAAAAATATTATATTTTGGGTTTGACAGTTGAACTAAGCTCATGAGGCATTTATGAGTTATATTCTTCAAGAATCAATGTCAATAATTCATTAAATTTAACAGTCCAAAATGTGATGTAACAACTGTAGAATGCCCCTTTAAACCCACAGTAGAAACTCTAGACACTCTAGTTACGTCTCTCTCTCTCTCTCTCTCTCTCTCTCTCTCTCTCTCTCTCTCTCTCTCTCTCTCTCTCTCTCTCTCTCTGTGTGTGTGTGTGTTATAATTAGAGTTAGACATAAGATTAGGGTTAGTGATTAGGTTTAGGAGTCTAGGGTTAGGTTTAGTTTTAGGGTTTGGGGTTAAGGTTAGGGAAAATATAATTTTTAATGGGAATAATTGTTTTGGTCCCCGCAAGGATAGTAAAACAAACGTGTGTGTGTGTTTAGCTGAAGGATAGTAAAACAAGGAACATTTGGGCAATTGGTGACATTTCGCTGGTCCCCACAAGTAACAATAAGTTAGTATTAGAGTTAGGGGCTTCACAAGTGGCGCAGTGGTCTAAGGCACTTCATCGCAGTTCTAGAGGCATCACTACAGCTGGCCTTGACAGTGCACAACTTGACAGTGCACAGCTGGCCTTGACAGTGCACAACTTGACAGTGCACAGCTGGCTTTGACAGTGCACAACTGTCCCAGCGTCGTCTGGGTTAGGGAAGGGTTTGGCCGGCTGGGGTGTCCTTGTCCCATCGCACTCTAGCGACTCCTTGTGGCGGCCATTTAATATTTTGCATGCATGCTGACTTCGGTTGCCAGCTGTACAGTGTTTCCTCTGACACATTGGTGCTTTTGGGTTAAGAAAGCAGTGTGTCATTAAGCTTCCCGGGGTTGTGTTTTGGAGGACATATGGTTTAGGAGTTTTAGGGTTAGGGATTTGGGGTTAAGGTTAGGGAAAATATCATTTTGAATCGGAAAAATTGTTTGGTCCCCAAAAGGATAGTAAAACAAACGTGTGTGTGTGCGGGCTTGTATTACTATCGTCATAGATACCGGAAATCCCCCAAAGTCCACAGAAGGATAGAAAACAAGAAAAGATATACATCTGACCACACTATAAATTCATACACCAGACAGAGTACGGGGCGGGGACTGTGTGTCTGTGCATGGCAGGTCAATTTATAAATGTAATCTGTTACAGTTACTAGTTGTAATCAATAACGTAACTTTTGGATTACCCAAACTCAGTAACGTAATCTGATTACTTTTGGATTACCCAAACTCGGTTACGTAATCTGATTACTTTTGGATTACCCAAACTCAGTAACGTAATCTGATTACTTTTGGATTACTACTTTCCCCTTAAAAGGAATTAGAAGAAGACAAAAATGGTACATCAAAAGCATTTGGTGTGTCATCATAGCGATCTCTAATTTGTGGTGGAACAAATTTAAACCTGCACCTTTTTTTACTGCTGATTTGAATGTCATTGAGAAAACAGAAATCTGTCAATGTTGTCCCCCTGCAAACATCCTTTCTCAATTTGAAAGTAATCCAAGATGTAAATCATCTAGTTTTTCAAAAGTATCTGTAATCTGATTAGAATATTTTTTGTAATTTCAGTGACTGAAGTTCAATTTTTTTGTAATCAGATTACATGCAATCAGTTACTCCCCAACCTTGTGTATGCGAGATTGCCTGTGTCTGTGTGTACTGTGAATGCATGCATGTGTGTTTTTCCTTGTCAGCAGGTAGTAAATGTTAGTGTGTGAGCTGCCAAAATGCTAATTGGCTTAGACAAAGGGAGGAACAAGAGGGGCAGGAAGTAGAGCAGGAAGGAGGAAGAGGATGATGATTGATGGACCTGAATCTCTACTGTCACACTGTTGCATCTCCAACCTCTTTAACCTTTACCTAACACCTACCCTAACCTTAACCGCCCATGGGTTATGACCCAATCTTAACCCGTCAAGGTGCTTGTGTCACTGAAAGCCTTATTTTTTACAAGTAAATGTCATGTCCCTTTGGGTACAGCTTATTTCTTTGTTCCAAAAATCCAATGTTTGTGTCTGTTGGATGAATGTCAAATATCAACCTGAGGTTAAATTGCCAAACACACACACACACACACACACCCACACACACACACACACACACACACACACACAACCAGTGAATGTAGCCCGAGGGACGAGGTATGCGGCAGGGCTTCAGTCTGTCAGTAACGCACAGTGAACCGTGTGTGTGTGTTTGTATGCATGTATGTGTGCGCTGGCACTCCAATATGTCCCATAATCATCACAATTGGTCCTTTTGTTTGATTAATTCCGTCCAACATGTCAATTTATTTGGCCCATTTGATCCAGAAAAAAACAGCTTCCAAATTGTGCAACGTCACTACAAAATATTTCAAAAGTTGCCCGTAAACTTTGCCAAAACATTTCAAACTACTTTTGTAATACAACTTTAGGTATTTTTAAACGTTAATAATCGATCAAATTGAAGACGGGTCTATCTGTGTTCAATACAGGAAGACAACAAACCAAGCTACATTTCAAGTCTTGCGCAACTCTCAACAGTGTTACGCAGTTCCTAGATGGCCATACTTCTTCATTGTACAAAGGAATAACCTCAACCAAATTCCAAAGACTGGTGACATCCAGTGGAAGCGGTAGGAACTGAAAACAAGTTCCTAAGAAATATCGTTTCCCAATGAGACCTCAATGAACAGAAAGAGACCTAAAAAAAAAAAATCTGAACGGTTAGTCCTCGGGGTTTTGCCTGCTACATAAGTTCTGTTATACTCACAGACATGATTCAAACAGTTTTAGAAACTTCAGAGTGTTTTCTATCCAAATCTACTAATAATATGCATATCTTATATTCTTGGCATGAGTAGCCGGAAGTTGAAATTGGGCCCGCTATTTATCCAAAAGTGAAAATGCTGCCCACTATACCTTAAGAAGCATTGATGGAGTATTGAGACTGAAATGTTTTGGAACTTTACATGATGTGTTGTAACACCCACTGGGCGAAAAGGGTCCATATAAGGGGATATATTTACTTGACATGTTTTTTATATTCTAGAGGATACAGAACATGTGCAATGCATATTTTGAGTTTTTATGGATATACACCATATCTTGACAAATTCTGAATCAAGATGGGTCTTTTGGACATATAGGATATTGGGATTACTCCGAATATCACATATGGACATTTCCTATGGCTGGATATGAACTCATTCGATATCCTGAGACATGCATCATCCTATTGTCTCTCTTCAGGTTGACAAATGCTTACTGTATACATCACGTATCTGTGTTTTCTCAGCACATTCAAGATATTGAGCGATATGGATTCTAGAAATGCTTCTCTTGACTGCTTTTTGATATGCTGAAAATAAGGACGATTTCTGATGCATTTCAGAGATTTCAGCACATGCTCAATAATTGGACAAATATGCACAAATCATTTTTCGATTCCCTCTGGATATGATACTTGGTGTAGCTTGATATTGACTTATTAGATATCCTGAGGTACTGTAGGCCTATGTAGACATCTTATTTTCTCTATATGTTGACAAATATTGACAGTACACCTACATAGGATCTTGATATGCATCTTTTACGCTGCTGCTACTCTCGGTTTATTGTCTATGCATAGTCACTTTAACTCTACCTGCATGTACATATTACCTCAATTACCTCGAATACCCAGTGTCCCCGCACATTGACTCTGTACCGGTTCCCCCTGTATATAGTCTCCACATTGACTCTGTACCGGTACCCCCTGTATATAGTCTCCACATTGACTCTGTACCGGTACCCCCTGTATATAGTCTCCACATTGACTCTGTACCGGTACCCCCTGTATATAGTCTCCACATTGACTCTGTACCGGTTCCCCCTGTATATAGTCTCCACATTGACTCTGTACCGGTACCCTGTGTATAGTCTCCACATTGACTCTGTACCGGTAGTCTCCCCCTGTATATAGTCTCCACATTGACTCTGTACCGGTACCCCTGTGTATAGTCTCCACATTGACTCTGTACCGGTACCCCCTGTATATAGCCTCCACATTGACTCTGTACCGGTACCCCTGTATATAGTCTCCACATTGACTCTGTACCGGTACCCCCTGTATATAGTCTCCACATTGACTCTGTACCGGTACCCCTGTATATAGTCTCCACATTGACTCTGTACCGGTACCCCCTGTGTATAGTCTCCACATTGACTCTGTACCGGTACCCCCTGTATATAGTCTCCACATTGACTCTGTACCGGTACCCTGTGTATAGTCTCCACATTGACTCTGTACCCCCGGTACCCCCTGTATATAGTCTCCACATTGACTCTGTACCGGTGACCCCCTGTATATAGCCTCCACATTGACTCTGTACCGGTACCCCCTGTATATAGCCTCCACATTGACTCTGTTGAATATGTGGAGTATGTATATACCCCCTGTATATAGTCTCCACATTGACTCTGTACCGGTACCCCCTGTATATAGTCTCCACATTGACTCTGTACCGGTACCCCCTGTATATAGTCTCCACATTGACTCTGTACCGGTACCCCCTGTATATAGTCTCCACATTGACTCTGTACCGGTACTCCCCCTGTATATAGCCTCCACATTGACTCTGTACCGTACCCCCTGTATATACCCTGTATATAGCCTCCACATTGACTCTGTACCGGTACCCCCTGTATATAGCCTCCACATTGACTCTGTACCGGTACCCCCTGTATATAGCCTCCACATTGACTCTGTACCGGTACATTGACCCCTGTATATAGTCTCCACATTGACTCTGTACCGGTACCCCCTGTATATAGCCTCCACATTGACTCTGTACCGGTACACCCTGTATATAGCCTCCACATTGACTCTGTACCGGTACCCCTGTATATAGCCTCCACATTGACTCTGTACCGGTACCCCCTGTATATAGCCTCCACATTGACTCTGTACCGGTACCCCCTGTATATAGCCTCCACATTGACTCTGTACCGGTACCCCCTGTATAGCCTCCACATTGACTCTGTACCGGTACCCCCTGTATATAGCCTCCACATTGACTCTGTACCGGTACCCTGTGTATAGTCTCCACATTGACTCTGTACCGGTACCCCCTGTATATAGCCTCCACATTGACTCTGTACCGGTACCCCCTGTATATAGCCTCCACATTGACTCTGTACCGGTACCCCCTGTATATAGTCTCCACATTGACTCTGTACCGGTACTCCCCCTGTATATAGTCTCCACATTGACTCTGTACCGGTACCCCCTGTATATAGTCTCCACATTGACTCTGTACCGGTTCCCCCTGTATATAGTCTCCACATTGACTCTGTACCGGTACCCTGTGTATAGTCTCCACATTGACTCTGTACCGGTACCCCCTGTATATAGTCTCCACATTGACTCTGTACCGGTACCCTGTGTATAGTCTCCACATTGACTCTGTACCGGTACCCCCTGTATATAGCCTCCACATTGACTCTGTACCGGTACCCCTGTATATAGTCTCCACATTGACTCTGTACCGGTACCCCTGTATATAGCCTCCACATTGACTCTGTACCGGTACCCCCTGTATATAGCCTCCACATTGACTCTGTACCGGTACCCTGTGTATAGTCTCCACATTGACTCTGTACCGGTACCCCCTGTATATAGTCTCCACATTGACTCTGTACCGGTACCCCTGTATATAGCCTCCACATTGACTCTGTACCGGTACCCCCTGTATATAGCCTCCACATTGACTCTGTTGAATATGTGGAGTATGTATATACTCCCCCTGTATATAGTCTCCACATTGACTCTGTACCATTGGTACCCCCCTGTATATAGCCTCCACATTGACTCTGTACCGGTACCCCCTGTATATAGTCTCCACATTGACTCTGTACCGGTACCCCCCCTGTATATAGTCTCCACATTGACTCTGTACCGGTACCCCTGTATATAGCCTCCACATTGACTCTGTACCGGTACACCCTGTATATAGCCTCCTCCACATTGACTCTGTACCGGTACCCCCTGTATATAGCCTCCACATTGACTCTGTACCGGTACCCCCTGTATATAGCCTCCACATTGACTCTGTACCGGTACCCCTGTATATAGTCTCCACATTGACTCTGTACCGGTACCCCCTGTATATAGCCTCCACATTGACTCTGTACCGGTACACCCTGTATATAGCCTCCACATTGACTCTGTACCGGTACCCCCTGTATATAGCCTCCACATTGACTCTGTACCGGTACCCCCTGTATATAGCCTCCACATTGACTCTGTACCGGTACCCCCTGTATATAGCCTCCACATTGACTCTGTACCGGTACCCCCTGTATATAGCCTCCACATTGACTCTGTACCGGTACACCCTGTATATAGCCTCCACATTGACTCTGTACCGGTACCCTGTGTATAGTCTCCACATTGACTCTGTACCGGTACCCCCTGTATATAGCCTCCACATTGACTCTGTACCGGTACCCCCTGTATATAGTCTCCACATTGACCTCCACATTGACTCTGTACCGGTACCCCCTGTATATAGCCTCCACATTGACTCTGTACCGGTACCCCCTGTATATAGTCTCCACATTGACTCTGTACCGGTAGTCCCCCTGTATATAGCCTCCACATTGACTCTGTACCGGTACCCCTGTATATAGCCTCCACATTGACTCTGTACCGGTACCCCCTGTATATAGTCTCCACATTGACTCTGTACCGGTACCCCCTGTATATAGCCTCCACATTGACTCTGTACCGGTACCCCCTGTATATAGCCTCCACATTGACTCTGTACCGGTACCCCTGTATATAGCCTCCACATTGACTCTGTACCGGTACCCCCTGTATATAGTCTCCACATTGACTCTGTACCGGTACCCCCCTGTATATAGCCTCCACATTGACTCTGTACCGGTACCCCCTGTATATAGCCTCCACATTGACTCTGTACCGGTACCCCCTGTATATAGCCTCCACATTGACTCTGTACCGGTACCCCTGTATATAGTCTCCACATTGACTCTGTACCGGTACCCCTGTATATAGCCTCCACATTGACTCTGTACCGGTACCCCTGTATATAGTCTCCACATTGACTCTGTACCGGTACCCCCTGTATATAGCCTCCACATTGACTCTGTACCGGTACCCCTGTATATAGCCTCCACATTGACTCTGTACCGGTACCCCCTGTATATAGTCTCCACATTGACTCTGTACCGGTACCCCCTGTATATAGCCTCGCTATTGATATTTTACTGCTGCTGTTTAATTATTTGTTACTGTTATTTTCAATTTTTTACTTATCTATGTTTCACTTAACACTTATTTTTCTTAAAACTGCATTGTTGGTTAAGGGCTTGTAAGTAAGCATTTCACTGTAAGGTTTACACCTGTTCTATTCGGCGTATGTTACATATTCAATTTGATTTCATATGCTAAATAAGTTATTTGAGTTTTGGGGATATGCTCAATAATTTGGCAAATATTCACTCCATTTCATTCTTTCAGACACTATAATTTTTGTATTCCCTCTGGATAAAGGACTTGCACAAACCACAAGCTAAAAGCACTGCAACTGGTAGCCTAGCAACAATAATGACATTTTTGCTGCGGAGTTCCAACTGCCAACTATGTAAATGGTGTGGTTGACCTGACAACTGGAGAAACAAAGAAGTGTGAAGCTGTCCTGAAAATACCTCAAAGAAGTTAACGCTAAAGTGATTAGCTAATTGAGATGTTTTATTTATCTGAGTAACTAGAATCAAGAACGTTAGCTAATTTGGCCAGTAGGGATAGCCAGCTAGCTAGGCTTCATAGGGGGATAAAAGTGAACTAGTAGCCTAGCTAGCCAATAAATAACAATAGTGCCTTTTTTATACTCTATCAAGCCTCAATGTGACAGCCAATTTTTTCAAACAGTTAGGCATGTTTTGTATTACTGGTTAAAAACCTCTTGGGGAGGCTGCGAATTTTCGCAGCTTTTTGTTAAAAATCGCGCAACATTTCAGCGCCCTGCTACTCATTCCAGGAATATAGTATATGCATATGATTAGTATGTGTGGATAGAAAACACTCAGACGTTTCTAAAACTGTTTAAATCACGGCTGTGACTATAACAGAACGTCTGTTTCATCGAAAAGCGCAGGAAAATCTGATCACTGGAGATGGAAAAAAATATCCATGCGCCACTTCCATGAATTGTTAAAGGTGAACCGTATTAAATGAGGCCGAGCTTGCAGTACCTACAGCTTCCACAGGATGTATAGAGTCTTCTCATTTGATTCTGATTTGATTCTTGGTAGATCCGACCAAAGGGAACCGATTCCCTCCGACCACCAACTCGAGGCATTGTCTCTGTGTTTTTCCGGACATTTTTTCCACACGACCAACTATCGAATTTACATCGCCTCCTGATGATTTTTATAGCTTATTAACGTGTAGTAATACCTAAAGTTGCATTAGAAAGGTATTTCGAAGTGTTTTGTGAAAGTTTATCGTCGACTTTTTAACTTTTAAAAAATGACGTTACGTTATGAAACGCTATTTTTTCCGTTTATCACACAGTCTTCATAGATCGATATCTAGGCTATATATGGACCGATTTAATCCAAAAAAAGACCCAGTATTGATTATGGGACATCAAGGAGTGCCAAGAAAGAAGATGGTCAAAGGTAATGAATGTTTTATATTTTATTGTGCGGTTTGTGTAGCGCCGACTACGCTAATTATTTTTGTTTACATCCTCTACGGGTCTTTTGGGGTGTTACATGCTATCAGATAATAGCTTCTCATGCTTTCGCCGAAAAGCATTTTACAAATCTGACTCGGTGGCTAGATTCACAACGAGTGTAGCTTTAATTCAATACCTTGCATGTGTGTTTTAATGAAAGTTTGAATTTTATCGAAAAACGATCAGTGACGCTCTAAAATATCCGCTGATTACCCGCTGATTTGATCCCCCCGAGGGAACATCCTCCCTAAGAAGTACTGGTTAATATAAGAGAACTAGCTAGCTAACTAACTAGCAACTTGGCTAGCTAACTTAGTTCCAGTTAGTTTTTTCATCATGAATGAAGCAGGTAGAGTAGCTTCCTTGTGGTATGGTTATGTGTAATGACAATGTTTTCTTGAAATATCCACACAATTTTCATTCATTGACAGTTTCATTCATTGACAGACCAACACTTCCACCATAATGGGTCTGACTGCGAGGGACCACCGCTGACAACCCAATCTGCACCCGTCGCATCGAAACAACTATGAAAACTGGAAACCATACAGCCTGAGGCTGCATTTATTGTAGCTGGGGATTTTAACAAAGCTAACCTGAGAACAAGACTTCCTTAATTCTGTCAGAATATCGAATGCGCTACACGAGCTGGTAGCATTCTGGATCATTGGTATTCTATCTTCTACGATGTATACAAAGCACTCCCCCGTACTGCCTTCGGCAAATCTGACCATGACTCCATTTTGTTGCTCCCAGCTATAGACAGAAACTAAAACAGGAAACGCCCATGCTCAGGTCTATCCAAAGCTGGTCTGACCAATGGGATTCCATGCTTCAAGATTGCTTCAATCACATGGACTGAGATATGTTCCAGATAGCCTCAGACAATAACATTAATGTATACGCTGACTTGGTGAGCGAGTTTATTAGCAAGTGCATCGGAAATGTCGTACCCACTGTGACAATTAAAACCTTTCCTAAACAGAAACCGTAGATTGATGACAGCATTCGCGCAAAACTGAAAACGCGAACCACCGCATTTAATCATGGCAAGGCGACTGGAAACATGACCGAATACAAACAGTTCAGCTATTCCCTCTGTAAGGCAATCAAACAAGCAAAGCGATAGTATAGAGAAAAAGTAGAGTCGCAATTCCATGGCTCAAACACGAGATGTATGTGGCAGGGTCTACAGTCAATCATGGATTACAAAAAGAAAACCAGCCCCCCGTCGCGGACATCGAAGTATTGCCCCCAGACAAATTAAACAATTTCTTTGCTCGCTTTGAGAACAATACAGTGCCACTAACATGGCCCGCTACCAAAGACTGTGGGCTCTCCTTCTCCATGGTCAACGTGAGTAAAACCTTTAAACGTGTTAACCCTCACAGGGCTGCCGGCCCAGATGGCATCCCTAGCCGCGTTCTCAGAGCATATGCAGACCAGCTGGCTGATGTTTTTACGAACATATTCAATAAATCCCTTTCCAAGTCTGCTGTCCCCACATCAAGAAGGCCACCATTGTTCTTGTTCCCAAGAAAGCTAAGGTAACTGAACTAAATGACTATCAGTTCTTTCATCATGAAGTGCTTTGACAGACTAGTCAAGGATCATATCACCTCCATCCCACCTGATACCCTAGACCCACTTCAATATGCATCCCACCCCAATAGGTCCACTGACGATGCAATAGCCATCACACTGCACACTGCCCTAGCCCAACTGGACAAGAGTAATACCTACGTAAGAATGCTGTTCATTGACTACAGCTCAGCATTTAACATCATAGTACTCTCCAAACTCGTCATTAAGCTCGCGACCCTGGGTCTCAACCCCACCCTGTGCAACTGGATCCTGGACTTTCTGACGGGCTGCCCCCAAGTGTTGAAGGTAGGAAACAACATCTCCACCCTGCTAATCCTCAACACTGGGGCCCTTGTATGTCTTCCATTTCCTAATAATTGCTCCCACAGTTGATTTCTTCAAACCAAGCTGCTTACCTATTGCAGATTCAGTCTTCCCAGCCTGGTGCAGGTCTACAATTTTGTTTCTGGTGCAAATAAATTCATTAAAAATCTTACAATGTGATTTTCTGGATTTTTTTTCTAATTTTGTCTGTCATAGTTGAAGTGTACCTATGATGAAAATTACAGGCCTCTCTCATCTTTTTAAGTGGGAGAACTTACACAATTGGTGGCTGACTAAATACTTTTTTGCCCCACTGTATATCCTGTACTCTATACCATCTACTGCATCTTGCCTATGCCGCACGGCCATCGCTCATCCATATATTTATATGTACATATTCTTATTCATCCCTTTACATTTGTGTGTATAAAGTAGTCGTTGTGAAATTGTTAGATTACTTGTTAGATATTACTGCACTATCAGAACTAGAAGCACAAGCATTTCGCTACACTCGTACAACCATGTGTATGTGACCAATACAATTTGATTTGATTTGATGAAATGAAAAATAACATGTTTTAAACCCGACCCTGACTGCATTACCTGGATTAACCCATAACCCTGACTGCATTACCTGGATTAACCCATAACCCTGACTGCATTACCTGGATTAACCCATAACCCTGACTGCATTACCCGGATTAACCCATAACCCTGACTGCATTACCTGGATTAACCCATAACCCTGACTGCATTACCTGGATTAACCCATAACCCTGACTGCATTACCCGGATTAACCCATAACCCTGACTGCATTACCCGGATTAACCCATAACCCTGACTGCATTACCCGGATTAACCCATAACCCTGACTGCATTACCCGGATTAACCCATAACCCTGACTGCCTACCCGGATTAACCCATAACCCTGACTGCCTACCCGGATTAACCCATAACCCTGACTGCCTACCCGGATTAACCCATAACCCTGACTGCATTACCCGGATTAACCCATAACCCTGACTGCATTACACGGATTAACCCATAACCCTGACTCCATTACCCGGATTAACCCATAACCCTGACTGCATTACCCGGATTAACCCATAACCCTGACTGCCTACCCGGATTAACCCATAACCCTGACTGCCTACCCGGATTAACCCATAACCCTGACTGCCTACCCGGATTAACCCATAACCCTGACTGCATTACCCGGATTAACCCATAACCCTGACTCCATTACCCGGATTAACCCATAACCCTGACTGCATTATCCGGATTAACCCATAACCCTGACTGCATTACCCGGATTAACCCATAACCCTGACTCCATTACCCGGATTAACCCATAACCCTGACTGCATTATCCGGATTAACCCATAACCCTGACTGCATTACCCGGATTAACCCATAACCCTGACTGTTAATAGGCCATGTCCATACTAACTATGTAGAAGTTGGTAGATAGATGAGTGTTCTTGTATTGTATTACAGTACATCAATAAAGAACTCAGCCGCAGGCCTTTTCATTTTATTTGGTTTATCAGGATTTCTATTAGCTTTTGCAGAAGCAGTAACTACTCTTCCTGGGGTCCACAAAACACTGACACACTGATAGACAAAGGCAGTCACAGAAATTCAGAACACAACGGCATTCAAACAATACCACTAAAAAATAATGTTTGTGTTAGAGTGTGCAAGTGTGTGTTGTATGCGTGTCCCCTCACAGTCCCCACCGTTCCATGAGATGTTGATTAATAGATTTTGTCAAGGTCATTTTGCTGTTTGCTTTTGGGTACAAACACAGGTTTTGCACACAGGCACACACACACTGTTAATAGTGGACCAGACTGTACAGGGAAAGCACCACCTCTCTACATTAAGTACCATATAATATAATTCATTTGGTTCATTATTGATTGATTATACACTACCGTTCAAAAGTTTGTGGTCACTTAGAAATGTCCTTATTTTTGAAAGAAAAGCAAATTTTTTGTCCATTAAAATAACATCAAATTGATCAGAAATAGAGTGTAGACATTGTTAATGTTGTAAATGACTATTGTAGCTGGAAATGGCTGATTCTTTTGAGGAATATCTACATAGGCGTACAGAGGCCCATTATCAGCAACCATCAGTCCTGTGTTCCAATGGCACGTTGTGTTAGCTAATCCAAGTTTATAATTTTAAAAGGCTAATTGATCATTAGAAAACCCTTTTGCAATTATGTTAGCACAGCTGAAAACTGTTGTTCTGATTAAAGAAGCAATAAAACTGTCCTTCTTTAGACTAGTTGAGGATCTGGAGCATCAGAATTTGTGGGCTTGATTTAAGGCTCAAAATGGCCAAAATCGAAGCACTTTCTTCCAAAACTCATCAGTCTATTCTTGTTCTGAGAAATGAAGGCTATTCCATGCGAGAAGTTGCCAAGAAACTGAAGATCTCGTACAACGCTGTGTACTACTCCCTTCACAGAACAGCGCAAACTGGCCCTAACCAGAATAGAAAGAGGAGTGGGAGGCCCCGGTGCACAACTGAGCAAGAGGACAAGTACATTAGAGTGTCTAGTTTGAGAAACAGACGCCTCACAAGTCCTCAACTGGCAGCTTCATTAAATAGTACCCACAAAACACCAGTCTTATTAACGTCAACAGTGAAGAGGCGACTCAGGGAGGCTGGCCTTCTAGGCAGAGTTGCAAAGAAAAAAACATACCTCAGACTGGCCAATAAAAAGAAAAGATTAAGATGGGCTAAAGAACACAGACACTGGACAGAGGAACTCTGCCTAGAAGGCCAGCATCCCGGAGTCACCTCTTCACTGTTGACGTTGAGACTGCTATTTTGCGCGTACTATTTAATGAAGCTGCCAGTTGTCATTTAGAACATTAACAATGTCTACACTGTATCTGATCAACTTGATGTTATTTGAAGGACAAAAAAGTGCTTTTCTTTCAAAAACAAGGACATTTCTAAGTGACCCCAAACTTTTGAACGGTAGTGTCTGTGCATCATTTGTAAAACACAGATTGGTCATTGAGAAACTTAATTTGGGTAATCCTCATTAAGCTACAAAAGTGTCTCTTCTCAATCTTAACATGTGTTGCCAATACAACAGAACAGGTGAACCAGAATTACGATCTAAAAGCCAAACCTATACTAAGCCACACCGCCGGTCTTCTGATTTGACCCGATGGATCAGTAACCCAACTAAGGGGGCGGCAGGTAGCTTAGTGGTTAGAGCATTGGGCCAGTAACCGAAAGGTTGCTGGATTGAATCCCTGAGTTGACAAGGTAAAAATCTGTCATTCTGCCCCTGAACAAGGCAGCTAACCCACTGTTCCTTGGTAGGCTGTCATTGTAAATAATCATTTGTTCTTAACTGACTTGCCTAGTTTAAAAAAGTTGAAAATAACCCAGTGTGTGTTCTGTCCACTATTTACCCAGCATTTTGTTGAGCGTATATTGGCCTATGGTGCGCTTGTGGATAATTCCTAGGCTCTGATTCCTGGCATCGCTTCTCTCTCTCTCTCTCTCTCTCTCTCTCTCTCTCTCTCTCTCTCTCTCTCTCTCTCTCTCTCTCTCTCTCTGTCTGTCTCTCTCTCTCTCTCTGGTGTTCATTCATTCAGGTGCGCAGCTGAATGAAGATTGCCAGATGTGGGTCAAGCTGGAGCCATTCACAAAACAAAACATAGGCTACTTGCATAAATGTCATGAATTGTCTGCATGTTATTTGGTAAGCCAATACATTTAACTTAAGTATTTATCTAGTTGATTGAATCACTTGAATGATTATGTTAAAAAACACGTGCTATTAATCTCAAAGGTTCTTTGTAGATCCTTTTGAGGAACAATACAGGTTTTTTGGGGGGGTATTCTGGTTAGCCATAATCTATTGTTAACGTCACTTAGGCATTATTATTATGTTGTTCATTGGCACAAGGCTATACCTGAGGTATTTACAAGACACCACAACTGGCCATTGTCACATTTATCATGTAATGGCATAACACATCCGATTAGATAAACTGGAATAACACTCACAAAAAGAGCCGAGCACCACCTCCCCCCTAAATATTCGACTGACCCACCCCGACCCAACATTTGAATTATCACTAAAATAGAAAATACATCCCTTTAAGAACTTCTAAGAACCATTGAATGGCTCAAATGATTATTTAAATCACGATAGTTCCAAATATAACCATCACCCGTGAAAAAGAAACAAATAGAAGATGAACAAAAAAACGATAAATTAGCCAATCTCCAGAGCTGCCCAATGGGACACACTGTAACGCACCACATACAAGCGGGAAAGCGGTGCACGCAGAGAACGGGGCATCCCGCATCAACCCCTCTATTTTGGCTCCCGTGGATTTTATGTTTGTGGGCTAGGCAAGTGACAGGTCTCCTAAAAGAGAATAACCAAAGAAACGATGAAGAACTTAGATGAAATAAATCACTGAACAGTCATCCAGCCAAAGTAGTGTCTGCCGTTAACTTACTGAGGTGGACGCGGGCGGGAGCTCCATCAGGCGATGCGCGCTTACAGAGCTGATGTTCCAAGGCGCGAGAGACGGGTCTTGCGTGGGGATGCTGTCCGCCTTGACTGGCGAGCGCGAGCTCATTCTTGCCAAGTGTGTCAGTCAAAATCTAGAGAGATAGAGACAGAAAGGGAGGAGGGAAACCCCGTTAGTAGTAGAGTGCTCTGCTTCAGTCCTCTAGCCACAGCATCACGACCCTGTCTCCCATACACACAGAACAGACTGAGATCAGGGAGTGAGAAAGCACTCACATTCACTCACTAACGCTCTCTCACTCTCTTTCACCCTCTCCCCCTCTCTGTTTACACGTTCACGTGCGCCTCCGCCATGTGAAGAAATGTCCCAAAGCTGTGAAAATGTGAAAATGATGTAGGGAGTCAGGACTAGACCCTCCGATGGCCACTTCTATCCAGCCAACTGCGAAGTGGAATCCCATAAGGCAGGGATAATTAACTAGATTCAGCTGAGGGACGATTTTTTTTGTTGCGTGGATGGTGGGGGCCCGGATCCAAAATTACAAATAATTTGTAGACTGCAAATTGACCGCTAGAAGCCCAAACACATATAATATTTGACTAAAACATTATAATTTCAAACCTTGCTTATATTTGTATATTATCATGTGTCTCTCGATTACGTGTGGGAATACTTGGGAACATATTTATTCAATTAAAATCACTTGGAGCTGATTTCCTCGTGTTTTTACAGTCTTTTATGTCCAACAATAAAAAATACAAATAAATTGTATTAAATTTTTTTGCTCAGAAAACTTGGGGCCAAATGAGACCACCTCTGGGCCCCGAGTTGGGTAACCCTGCCATAAGGCATTATGTTATTTTTGAGGTCATTTTTGAGTTAGCACAATTTAAGCATCCCTAATTATATGCCACATGTATTTGTTCATGTCAGATTTTGAGACTTGATTTATGTCAAATATGAAATACCTCCCAAATGAAATGTTAAACTGTTACTGAGGTGTATATATTGTAAAACGACAGGGGGAATTTGTTCATTTGAATTTCATGACGTTGCATTCCTATTTAGAAGTGAAACTTGAATTACATCATTCAAACCACCAGTGTGTCCCGAATCGTTACTCTCTGACTCTGATTTTGGTCAGCAACAGGTGACAACAGAGGGCCCCCTGAGCGAGTTGGTATGGGCTAGGAGGTGTTTTGTGATTCACTGATACAGAATGTGGTGATTAATTTAATCTCCCCCCCCCTGTCTCTGTCAGTTAAATTAAACTAGAGTAATTGTGAGGGAAAGGAATAGTAATCACAATTATAAATAATACTAGTCTCCCTCCTCCACCCCTCTCCTCCCTCCCTCTGTCTCTGTAGGGAGTCTGTAGAAAACACAAGCAAACCACAGACCCTACACTCTAAAAAATGATGGGCTAAAAACAACCCAATTTGGATTAATTGGTAACCCAGCTCTGGCTAAACAGTGGACTGAACACAGGCCGGGTTATTTTGACCGAGCCAGGCTTTTTGGATGAGCCAAATATGGGTTAATTTCACTTTCACAGTTGTTGTTAATTTAACAATCAGTAGTTTTTTTAACCATCAAGTTGGGTTGACCCAGCAACTGCGTTTTTTATTATTTAATCCATATGTTATATTCAGGAAACGTGGCCTATTAGGGGCGTAGCTATCAATTAGTTATTTTTGGCCACCCGTGAGAGGAAACATAATTCCTGTTCATCATGTTAAATTTGTACACTGCAAATTATAATTTCCCTTGTATATTTCTGCACATTACATATTCGAATCTAAATTTCACATAATTATTAACATATGCTGACATTGAGATACAATGTTAGGATGTGTATTATTTACAAATCCAGACATTAGTATATGGAACTTAAACGCTTGTGTGAACCTCATTAAAGAGATACTTCAGGATTTTGCCAATGAAGCCCTTCATCTACTTCCCCGGAGACAGATGAACGTGTTGATACCATGTTTATGTCTCTGAGTTCAGTATGAAGAAAGTTGAAGGTAGTTTTGTGAGCGCTAACTAGCTTTAACACAATAACTGGAAGTCTGTGGGTATCTACCAGCACACTTTTATATTGTATGATGTATGGATGTGTACGTGTTCCCATTGTCTGAACCTTTCTCCAGTATGTGTGCTGTGTGTGTGTGTGTGTGTGTGTGTATGTGTGTGTGTGTGTGTGTGTCTGTGTGTGCTCTGTGTGTGTGTGTGCTCTGTGTGTGAGTGAGCGAGTGTACGGTATGTATAACAGAGACTACAGCAATCGGTAACGCAGGCGTGTGTTGTAGTTGGTAGATAGATTAGTGTTGTTGTTAATGGCTCTGTTGTTTTGTCAGACCCCCAGACTCAGACCTGATCCTCTTACAGTATACAGCACATTTCACACACTCACACAGACACTCACACACACACACACACACGCACGCACGCACGCACGCACGCACGCACGCACGCGCACGCACGCACACACACACACACACACACACACACACACACACACACACACACACACACACACACACACACACACACACACACACACACACACACACACACACACACACACACACACACACAATGGACTGCGGTCAGCGCTAAGCAGCTGATAAACATTACCCTGAACCCTCTGTCATGAGACTGATTGACCTACAGAACTTCCTTGAAGTTGAAAACAACTGAGACTGATATATAGGCATATTTACTCAGAAGACTAGTCACATCTCAGACATTCACAGATGAATGAACACACACACTGAGATGCATCACCTGGAGTTGACAATTAGCATTTTAGCTAACCCTTCCCCAAACCCTAATTCTAACCGTAACCCAATTTGCATAACCTGCTACGGACATTTTTCTAACCTTTGTCATTATTTCTCCTGACCACCAATGTTCTCTCCAAATTCTCCTTTGTTGTTGCTACGCAACAAGCTACCTGGTCTCAGAGAAAGATGTATAACGTACAATACTATACATCCTCCAAGATGTATGATACACTTTCTTCAGGCTAGGGTCTATTTTTCTCCACTTCCTATCTGACTGACGTGCCCAAAGTAAACTGCCTGTTACTCAGGCCCAGAATCCAGGATATGCATATAATTGATACCATTGGATAGAAAACACTTTGAAGTTTGTAGAAATGTTAAAATATTATATGAGACTATAACACAATTGATATGGTAGGAGAAAATCCAAAGAAAAACCAACCAGAATTTTTTTGGGAGAGCCCATGCTCTTTCAATGGAAAGCTATGGGTCCTATGCATGTCCAGCTCCCAGATTGCAATTCATATGGCTTCCACTAGATGTCAACAGTCTTTGTTCAAGATTTCAGGCTTGTTTCTTCCCAAACGAGGAATACTTTTTAGTTTTGGTACAGGGAGTCAGAGTTGGAAATCAGTCTGTGCGCGAGCGACGAAGTGGACGCGTAATTGCTAATTTAGCTTTTCTATTGAACATACTTCTTTCCGTATGAAATATTGTAGTTTAATGACATTTTAGAGTATCTGAGGATTACATAGAAATATATTTTGACTTGTTTTAACGAAGTTTAGCGGTAGCTTTTTGGAATCCTTTCTCTGCATGTTGAACGAGTGGATTACTCAAATCGATGGCGCCAACTAAACTGACTTTTTGGGATATAAATAAGGATGTTATCTAACAAAACGACCATGCATGTTGTAGCTGTGACCCTTGGGATTACAAATCAGAGGAAGATTTGCAAAAAGTAAGTGAATATTTAATCGCTATTTGTGATTTTACGAAGCCTATGCTGGTTGAAAAATATTTTGATGTGGGGCGCCGTCCTCAAAACAGTCGCATGGCAAGCTTTCACTGTAAATCCTATTGTAAATCAGACAATGCAGTTAGATTAACAAGAATTTAAGCTTTTAACCGATATAAGACACTTGTATGTACCCAGATGTTTAAATAATCATAATCTTTATGATTATTTATTTGAATTGCGCACCCTCCAATTTCACCGGAAGTTGTCAACAGGTATCCTGCTGACGGGACGCCTAGCCCTTATCACATCCAATTTGTATTCTATTATACGACCAGGTAAGACATATAATACCACACATCCTATAATTCAGATGATATTGTGTGACCACTATTCCATTCATAATGTAACCTAATGTAATGTAATTTATCATACTAAATAGAGGGTCATATTTACATACCAAATCCTATGAAATGCTCTCCGACCAGGTTACAGACATAGGCAGGAGGCAGACAGTCAGAATGAATGGTTCTTTAATGATCTTTTCTCGTTTAAAGGGGGTTACAGTATACTATACTGAACAAAAATATAAACGCAACATGTAAACTGTTGGTCTCATGTTTCATGAGCTGAAATAAAATATCCCAGAAATGTTCCATATGCACAAAAAGCTTTTTTCCCTCATATTTTGTGCACAAATTTGTTTACATCCCTGTTAGTGAGCATTTCTCCTTTGCCAAGATAATCTATCCACCTGACAGGTGTGGCATATCAAGAAGCTGATTAAACAGCATGATCATTGCACAGGTGCACCTTGTGCTGGGGACAATAAAAGGCCACAGTAAATTGTGCAGTTTTGTCACACAACACAATGCCACAATTGGTGAATTAATATGTAAACCAAAACATACATGAGGAATAAATACGACAATTCTAAATATGTAAATACAAATAAAGCAGACGAGGGAAATAAAACAATTACTAACAAAAGCAATGGCCCCTCTGATCTCTGACGTCCATGGGGAACCCACTCTGGGAGTTGGGCTACCATAAAAACAGAACCCATAGAAATCATATTACAGTGACTAGGTCATAATGTAGGTCTCCAACTCTGACTGTGCAGGTTTTAGTTCCAACACCCGATTCAGGTAATCAAGGCCCAGAACAAGGATCATGATAGATTGTGATTGATTATATCTGAATCAGCTGTGTTAGCGCTTATGTGTTAAAGGTCAACTGCCCATTAGAACCAACTTCTCTGGTTTCAAACAGCCTATGTGGCACCGATACGAGTCACAACATTCATTCTAGTGTTAAAATTGTCTAAAGTGTAAATAGTTTAATTTTGATCATAAAGTCAGTCTCGTCCAAAACCAGATTTTTGTAAGTGAGTTCGTCACAGCTTTACTGGAGAGTTGGGTATGAATTACTTCCATTTCCACTTTTGCGAATGATGCCCAATTGCACAGAGACAACATCTGACAACACATAGCCCAACTCCCTGTGATTTGGACTATCATAGAAACAAAACCCGCCGCCAGCTGCCATGTGGACCTTTGTTGTCAAGTCTGCATAAGGGTGCAACACATGTACATTTCACTCGGTAAATAGGACAATATTGCCAGATGGCCAGGAATGGATTACATCCGACTAGCTTCTACTTGGTCTGTCAACCATCAAACCTGAGACTGCTGTGTTGTTGGTAAGTCGATACATTTTGTTTATAGATAGCTAGGTCAGCTGGCTAGTTACACAGCGTTATTTTATAGGGTATGCCGCTATGATACTAGGCTATGATACTGTGATGTAACTAGCTAAACTAGCCTCTCCTTAATGTGTAATGTGAGAGGAAGATTTGCACAGCTAACGTTGCACCTGAAGACATGTTTGATCCCTGCTAGCTAACGTTAGCTAGCTAACTAGCTCATAATCAAACAGCAAACCTGATGACGTTTGATGCATGTTGCCAGCTTGTGTTAGAGGCCTCAGGCATAAGACCAAGAAAACAGATAGTGTCCCTGTAAATCAGGAAAAATAATGGGACAGAGAAATTGGTTTTGGTCTTCTCTCAGTTGAATTTAATAAAACACATTTAAAAGTTGCAACAGGGTCAACTATCAGAGTCAACAGTATAATTCATTCTCAATATCCATCCAAAAATAAATAGTTAAAACATTTTTTTTTCCCCATTCCATATTCATTCCATTAAACCAATACATAACTACAGCTATTCAAAAAGAATAGTACAATTGACATACCTGGTATGTAAAAATCACCAAATTGCTAATTTGTCCAACACATCCCAGAATACCCACTATAGTAGTGTAATTACATATGCTACTCAAAGCTATATACTACAATTTACAATGAATGACCCCAGCTATCAGTGCAAAGTTAACAATAAAATGCATGAACAGCTAAAACCAGGCTAAACATAGCAGGGCTAACTAGCGTTAGCAAAAGCATAGGCTAGCTAGCGCTTAGCATTATTAACCTACCAGGGTGTTTAGAAACACTATGGAAACAAGATCATGCACATGTATTGATTACATTTTTACTAATACTTTTTATTCTAAAACCAGTGTGGCCGTATCCTTTGGATGCAGTAATCACAATATAGTGGCTATATCCAGGAAAGCAAAAGTTCCAAAAGCCAGTCCTAAAATAATGTAGAAGAGATTATAAAAAATTATGTGGATGATAATAACAATATTTGTTGGTCTGATTAATAACGGGTATCCAGACGCTGCACTTGATGCATTTGTGAAATTGCTTCTTCCAATTATTGATAAACATGCACCTGTTAAGTAACGGACTGGTAAAACAGTTAAGGCTCCATGGATTGATGAGGAATTTAAAAACTGTATGGTTGAAAGAGATGGGGGGAAAAGGAGTGGCTAATAAGTCTGGCTGCACATCTGACTGGCTGACTTACTGCAAATTGAGAAATTATGTGACCAAAATCAACAAAAAGAAGAAGAAAATGTCTTATGAGGCCAAGATCAATCGGCGCAGCCAGCTGGTTTCTTCACGCATCGCGCCGACAGAAACAAACATCTTTCTGGTAAGAAGAGGGGCATGGGGGTATGTCTTATGATGTCTTATGATTAACAAGATGTGGTGTGACCACAACAACATACAGGGACTCAAGTCCTTCTGTTCACCTGACTTAGAATTCCTCACAATCAAATGTCGTCCGCATTATCTACCAAGGGAATTCTCTTCGATTATAATCACAGCCGTATATATTCCCCCTCAAGCAGACACATCGATGGCCCTGAACAAACTTTATTTGACTCTTTGCAAACTGGAAACCACATATCCTGAGGCTGTATTCATTGTAGCTGGGGATTTTAACAAGGCTAATCTGAAAACAAGACTCCCTAAATTGAATCAGCATATCGATTGCGCAACCAGGGCTGGTAAAACCTTGGATCATTCCTATTCTAACTTCCGAGACGCATATAAGGCCCTCCCCCGCCCTCCTTTCGGAAAAGCTGACCACGACTCCATTTTGTTGCTTCCTGCCTACAGACAGAAACTAAAACAAGAAGCTCCCGCGCCCAGGTCTGTTCAACGCTGGTCCGACCAATCTGATTCCACACTTCAAGACTGCTTCGATCACGTGGATATGTTCCGCATTGCGTCCAACAACAACATTGACGAATACGCTGATTCGGTGAGCGAGTTCATTAGAAAGTGCATTGATGATGTTGATTCCATAGCAACGATTAAAACATTCCCAAACCAGAAACCGTGGATTGATGGCAGCATTCGTGTGAAACTGAAAGCGCGAACCACTGCTTTTAACCAGGGAAAGGTGACCGGAAACATGACCGAATACAAACAGTGTAGCTATTCCCTCCGCAAGGCAATCAAATAAGCTAAGCGTCAGTATAGAGACAAAGTAGAGTCACAATTCAACGTGCGGACTCTGCTTCACTGCAGCCGATGTGAGGAAAACATTTAAACGTGTTAACCCTCGCAAGGCTGCAGGCCCAGACGGCATCCCCAGCCGCGTCCTCAGAGCATGCGCAGACCAGCTGGCTGGTGTGTTTACGGACATATTCAATCAATCCTTATACCAATCTGCTGTTCCCACATGCTTCAAGAGGGCCACCATTGTCCCTGTTCCCAAGAAAGCTAATTACCAACAACGACGAGACGGCCTACAGGGAGGAGGTGAGGGCCCTCGGAGTGTGGTGTCAGGAAAATAACTTCACACTCAACGTCAACAAAACTAAGGAGATGATTGTTGACTTCAGGAAACAGCAGAGGGAGCACCCCCCTATCCACATTGATGGGACAGTAGTGGAGAGGGTAGTAAGTTTTAAGTTCCTCAGCATACACATCACGGACAAACTGAATTGGTCCACCCACACAGACAGCGTCATGAAGAAGGCGCAGCAGTGCCTCTTCAACCTCAGGAGGCTGAAGAAATGCGGCTTGTCACCAAAAGCACTCACAAACTTCTACAGATGCACAATCGAGAGCCTCCTGTCGGGCTGTATCACCGCCTGGTACGGCAACTGCTCCGCCCACAACCGTAAGGCTCTCCAGAGGGTAGTGAGGTCTGCACAACGCATCACCGGGGGCAAACTACCTGCCCTCCAGGACACCTACACCACCCGATGTCACAGGAAGGCCATAAAGATCATCAAGGACAACAACCACCTGAGCCACTGCCTGTTCACCCCGCTATCATCCAGAAGGCGAGGTCAGTACAGGTGCATCAAAGCAGGGACCGAGAGACTGAAAAACAGCTTCTATCTCAAGGCCATCAGACTGTTAAACAGCCACCGCTAACATTGAGTGGCTGCTGCCAACACACTGACTCAACTCCAGCCACTTTAATAATGAGAATTTGTGTAATACATGTATCACTAGCCACTTTAAACTATGCCACTTTGTTTACATAGCCTACATTACCTATCTCATATGTATATACTGTACTCGATACCATCTACTGCATCTTGCCTATGCCGTTCTGTACCATCACTCATTCATATATCTTTATGTACATATTCCTTATCCCTTTACACTTGCGTGTATAAGGTAGTCGTTTTGGAATTGTTAGGTTAGATTACTCGTTGGTTATTACTGCATTGTCGGAACTAGAAGCACAAGCATTTCGCTACACTCGCATTAACATCTGCTAACCATGTTTATGTGACAAATAAATTTGATTTTATTTGGATTTGATTTGATAGAAAGAATGATGGAGAAAAACATTGGAGTATTTAAATTAAGTTATGGGCAGAGACAAATCCAACTCCATCTTTCATTGAAACAGATGGCTTATTTATCACAAAACAATTTGATGGTGCAAATTATCTTAATGATTACATCATTGGCAAAGTGGCCAAACAAATGCAGGAAATACCAACAACGAATAAATAGTGAGCCATCGTATTCATGCATAAAAAAAACAGATAATGAAAGAAAAAAAATTTAAGTCTGAATTTTGTAAAGATAGTGTGGGAGAGGTGGAAAAATGATTGCTTTCAAATCATAATGACAAACCTCCTGCCATTGACAACTTAGATGGAAAGCTACTAAGGATGGTAGCTGACTATAGCCAGACCTATCTGGAGGAAAGTCTTTATCCTTAAGCCTGGAGGGAATCCAAAGTCATTCCGCTACCCAAGAGTGGTAAAGTGGCCTTTACTGGTTTTAAAAGCAGACCTATCAGCTGCTACCAGCTCTTGGAAAACAGTTGGAAAAAATGTTGACCATATACAATGCTCTTTCTCTGTAAAAGAAATGATCAACATACTGTCAGTATGCTTATAAAGAAAGGCACTCAACATGTAATTCACTGACACAAAATGACTGATGATACGTTGAAATAAATAAAATGGTTGATAACTTATCTGTTATGGCTTTTCAACCTCTGCCATATCATGGATTCAGAGCTATCTATATAATAGAACTGAGGCTTTTTTTAATGGAAGCTTCTCTATTGTCAAACATGTAAAGTGTGGTGTAACGCAGGGCAGCTCTCTAGGCCCTCTCCTCTTTCCAAATTTTTTATTTTTACCAATGACCTGCCACTAGCATTAAACAAAGCATGTGTGTCCATGTATGCAGATGATTCAATCATGTATACATCAGCAACCACAGCTAATGAAGTCACTGAAACCCTTAACAAAGAGTTGCAGTCTGTTTTAGAATGGGTGGCCAGTAATAAACTGGTCCTGAACATCTCTAAAACTAAGGTTATTATATATTATTTAAGTTCTACACCTAAGTCCTACACACCTATGGTGTGACTGTTGAATAAGTTGAAGAGACCTTAGATTGTAAACTGCCATGGTCAATGGTTGTAAAGATGGGGAGAGCAATAAAGAGATGCTATGCTTTTTTGACATCACACTCCACAAAGCAAGTCCGCCAGGCTGTAGTTTTATCTTATCTTGATTACTGTCTGGTAATATGGTCAAGTGCTTAACATTGCTAAGCTGCAGCTGGAGAAGAACAGAGTGGCAGCTCTTGCTCTTAGTTGTAATCTGAGGGCTAATATTAATACTATGCATGCCAGTCTCTCTTGGCTAAGAGTTGAGGGAAGACTGACTGCATCACTTCTTGTTTTTATAAGAAACACGAATGTGATGGAAATTCCAAATAGTTTGCTTAGTCAACTTACACAAATAACTGACACACACACTTACCCCACCAGATATGCCACCATTGGTCTATTCACAGTCCCCAGGTCCAGAACAAATTCAAGGAAATGTACAGTATTATACAGAGCCATGAGTGCATGGAACTCACTGCATATCTCATATATCGCAAGTGAACAGCAAACCTGGTTTCAAACAACAAATATTGCAACACCTCACGCCACAAAGCATCTCCCCCATGTGACCTACTTGTTGTGTGTATGTATTGACACGTATGTGTAACTCATAGACGACACACTCATTACATGTTATGTTTTTAAATGTGTGTCAATTGTAAAGTCTGTTGCCTGTAATGTCTTTTTCATTATGTGTTGGACCCCAGTAAGACGAGCTGTTGCCACTGGCATCGGCTAATGGAGATCCTAATGAATTTTTTTTAAATCAAGAGGGGCCTTGAGCTGTATTACTGGCGCTTGCAAATACCTCAGAAGGGACAAAAGCTTATTACTAATAAGACAGGACATCACAAGTCCCCATCAGGTGGGGGGGACTCCATACAGGAAGTTATGACTACTGACATGTTTGGCAAGGTAGCCCCAGCAACACCAGGCAAAATGTTGATGGGTACAGAATCTGCATCGGCTGTGAATGACAAAAAAAGATGAAAGACAAGTATTTATATTTGCAGAACACTGCTTCTACTGTATTATGTGAAGGATGGTTTATTCTACATGGAACTGTTACACGTTAAAGTTATGTTTAGAATATCTACAGAAATTCAGCAATTGCATATTACTATGTAGGCTACTCCGTATGGGGCCGATTCTGACCAAAGTTATTTGTGACCAACCGCCTTGATTCGGTCTTATGTAGCAACATTTGAAATTTTGTTTTTTTTTACATTGGAGAGCCACAGAGTAACGGCAGATTTCCCCCTCTTCGTCTGAAGAGGTGTAGCAAGGATCGGACCAATACACTGCGTGGTAAGTGTCCATGACGATTTTAATAAGAAAAGCCTGAACACTATGAAATACAAAACAATAACGTGAAATAAACCAAACCGAAACAGTCCCGTGTGGCACAAACACTGACACAGGAAACAAACACACACAAACCAACAGTGAAACCCAGGCTACCTAAATATGGTTCTCAATCGGGGACAACAATAAACAGCTGCCTCTGATTGAGAACCATATAATCAGGCCAAACACAGAAATAGAAAAACCCTAGAAACACATAGACTGCCCACCCCAACTCAGGCACTGACCATACTAAATAAAGACAAAACAAAGGAAATAAAGGTCAGAACGTGACACACAGAGTTACAACATGGTATATCATACACTGCATTTGAGGAACAATGGCAATGGGAAAGTAATTCTGCTTTCAAAGTTGATAAACTTGTAAGCTCAGTTTTGAGAAAATAGCCTTTGAATAATTTTGGTACCTACTGGATAGCTCTCCTTTGTCTACACTCATTCAGTATTGTTCACACCCCCTTAAACCAGCCCCACCCATCTATTTAAGGGTTCACATGTGAGGTCATGTGCTAAGAAGTGAGTAGTGTAGTAAAGATTAAGTCTAAAAATGGAAGTAGCCTACAATAAGGAAAAATTCCAGGTAAACAGAAAGTGTCCAGATCAAAATATTTTATGAATATTAGATGACGCTTTCCCAGACACACTTGATGGGTCATGTGAAAGAAATGCTATAACCCCCAGCCACATCTTGCTAAGTGGATGGGTCTCTACAGAAAGTATAAACGGTACAGCGGAATGGTTACCCTCATAGTAGCAATATCAGAAACAGTGTCAATATAAAAAAAATATATATATATACAGTATGTACAAGAACTATAACGATATCAGTGATTGATGAGGTAGTTATGTGCATACAATCAGGGGTAAAGTGGCTCAGCAGCAGGATAAAAATGCATAGTAGCAGCAACGTGTGTGTTAGGAGACAGTCATTTGAATAGAGTCACTCGCCCAGAGTGATGAACTGGTCCATCCTAATCACGCATGAAAAAGATCATCTATATTCAAATCAAATATAATTGTATTTGTCACATGCGCCGAATACAACAGGTGTAGGTAGACCTTACAGGGAAATGCTTACTTACAAGCCCTTAACCAACAATGCTTTAAGAAGTTTTAAGAAAAATAACTGTTATTAAGTAAAAAATAGATCAGTAAAATTTTTAAATAAAAGTAACAAATAACGGCAAGAGTAAAATAACAACAGAGAGGCTACATACAGGGGGTACTGGTATAGAGTCAATGTGCGGAGTTACCGGTTAGTCAAGGTAATTCAGGTAATATGTACATGTACAGTGCCTTGCGAAAGTATTCGGCCCCCTTGAACTTTGCGACCTTTTGCCACATTTCAGGCTTCAAACATAAAGATATAAAACTGTATTTTTGTGGGACACAATCATGAAGTGGAACGACATTTATTGGATATTTCAAACTTTTTAACAAATCAAAAACTGAAAAATTGGGCATGCAAAATTATTCAGCCCCCTTAAGTTAATAATTTGTAGCGCCACCTTTTGCTGCGATTACAGCTGTAAGTCGCTTGGGGTATGTCTCTATCAGTTTTGCACATCGAGAGACTGAAATTTTTTCCCATTCCTCCTTGCAAAACAGCTCGAGCTCAGTGAGGTTGGATGGAGAGCATTTGTGAACTGCAGTTTTCAGTTCTTTCCACAGATTCTCGATTGGATTCAGGTCTGGACTTTGACTTGGCCATTCTAACACCTGGATATGTTCATTTTTGAAACTTTAAACAACACTTTTTATGGATATCTTTAAGAAATGGCTTTCTTGCCACTCTTCCATAAAGGCCAGATTTGTGCAATATACGACTGATTGTTGTCCTATGGACAGAGTCTCCCACCTCAGCTGTAGATCTCTGCAGTTCATCCAGAGTGATCATGGGCCTCTTGGCTGCATCTCTGATCAGTCTTCTCCTTGTATGAGCTGAAAGTTTAGAGGGACGGCCAGGTCTTGGTAGATTTGCAGTGGTCTGATACTCCTTCCATTTCAATATTATCGCTTGCACAGTGCTCCTTGGGATGTTTAAAGCTTGGGAAATCTTTTTGTATCCAAATCCGGCTTTAAACTTCTTCACAACAGTATCTCGGACCTGCCTGGTGTGTTCCTTGTTCTTCATGATGCTCTCTGCGCTTTTAACGGACCTCTGAGACTATCACAGTGCAGGTGCATTTATACGGAGACTTGATTACACACAGGTGGATTGTATTTATCATCATTAGTCATTTAGGTCAACATTGGATCATTCAGAGATCCTCACTGAACTTCTGGAGAGAGTTTGCTGCACTGAAAGTAAAGGGGCTGAATAATTTTGCACGCCCAATTTTTCAGTTTTTGATTTGTTAAAAAAGTTTGAAATATCCAATAAATGTCGTTCCACTTCATGATTGTGTCCCACTTGTTGTTGATTCTTCACAAAAAAATACAGTTTTATATCTTTATGTTTGAAGCCTGAAATGTGGCAAAAGGTCGCAAAGTTCAAGGGGGCCGAATACTTTCGCAAGGCACTGTAGGTAGAGTTAAAGTGACTATGCATAGGTAATGAACAGAGAGTAGCAGCAGCATAAAAGAGGGGTCTGGGTAGCGCTTTGATTAGCTATTCAGAAGTCTTATGGCTTAGGGGTAGAAGCTGTTAAGAAGCCTTCTGGACCTAGACTTGGCAATTCGGTACCGCTTGCTGTGCGGTAGCAGAGAGAACAGTCCATGACTAGGGTGGCTGGAGCCTTCGACACCACCTGGTATAGAGGTCCTGGATGGCAGGAAGCTTGGCCCCAGTGATGTATTGGGCCATACGCAGTACCCCCTGTAGTGCCTTGCGGTCGGAGGCCGAGCAGTTGCCATACCAGGCAGTGATGCAACCAGTCAGGATGCTCTCGATGGTGCAGCTGTAGAACTTTTTGAGGATCTGAGGACCCATGCCAAATCTTTTCAGTCTCCTGAGGGGAAATAGGTTTTGTCGTGCCCTCTTCATGACTGTCTTTGTGTGTTTAGACCATGTTCGTTTGTTGGTGATGTGGACACAAGGAACTTGAAGCTCTTGACCTGCTCCACTACAGCCCCGTCGATGAGAATAGGGGAAATCATCTCCTTTGTCTTGATCACATTGAGGGAGATGTTATGGTCCTGGCACCACACGGCCAGGTCTCTGATCTCCCTATAGGCTGTCTCATCGTTGTCGGTGATCAGGCCTACCACTGTTGTGTCATCGGCAAACTTAATGATGGTGTAGGAGTCAAGCCTGGCCGTGCAATCATGAGTGAACAGGGAATACAGGACGGGAGTGAGCACGCAACCCTGAGGGGCCCCCGTATTGAGGATCAGCGTGGCGGATGTGTTGCTACCTACCCTTACCACCTGGGGGCGGTCCGTCAGGATGTCCAGGATCCAGTTGCAGATGGAAGTGTTAAGTCCCAGGGTCCTTAGCTTAGTGATGAGCTTTGAGCGCACAATGGTGTTGAAAGCCGAGCTGTGGTCAATGAATAGCATTCTCACATTGGTGTTCCTTTAGTCCAGGTGGGTTAAGGGCAGTGCATTAGAGATTGCATCATCTGTGGATCTGTTAAAGTGGTATGAAAATTGGAGTGGGTCTAGGGTTTCTGGGATAATGGTGTTGATGTGAGCCATTACCAACCTTTCAAAGCACTTCATGGCTACAGACGTGAGTGCTACGAGTCGGTAGTTATTTAGGCAGGTTACCTTAGTGTTCTTGAGCACAGGGACTATGGTGGTCTGCTTGAAACATGTTGGTATTACAGACTCAGACAGGAAGAGGTTGAAAAGGTCAGTGAAGACACTTGCCAGTTGGTCAGCGCATGCTCGGAGTGCACGTCCTGGTAATCCGTCTGGCTCTGCGTCCTTTTGAATGTTGACTTGTTTAAAGGTCTTACCCACAACGGCTGCGGAGACCGTGATCACACAGTCATCTGGAACAGCTGATGCTCTCATGCGTGTTTCAGTGTTACTTGCTTCAAAGCGAGCATAGAAATAATTTTGCTCGTCTGGTAGGCTTGTGTCACTGGGCAGCTCTCGGCTGTGCTTCACTTTGTAGTCTGTAATACTTTGCAAGCCCTGCCACATTCCACGAGCGTCTGAGCCAGTGTAGTAGGATTATATCTTAGTCCTGTATTGATGCTTTGCCTGGTTGATGGTTCTTCGGAGGGCATAGCGGGATTTCTTATAAGCTTCTGGGTTAGAGTTCCTCTCCTTGAAAGCGGAATCTCTGCCCTTTAGCTCAGTGAGGATTTTGCCTGTAATCCATGGCTTCTGGTTGGGGTATGTACATACAGTCCCTGTGGGGACGACGCCATCGATGCACTTATTGATGAAGTCAGTGACTGATGTGGTGTACTCCTCAATGCCATCGGAAGAATCCCGGAATATATTCCAGTCTGTGCTGGCAAAACAGTCCTGTAGTTTAGCAACTGCTTCATCTGACCACTTTTTTATTGACCAAGTCACTGATGCTTCCTGCTTTTAATTTTAGCTTGAAAGCAGGAATCGGGAGGATAGAATTATGGTCAGATTTTCCAAATGGATGGCGAGGGAGAGCTCTGTACGCGTTTCTGTGTGTGGAGTAAAGGTGGTCTAGAGTTTTTTTTCCTCTGGTGCACATCTAACATTGTCGTGAAGTTGTTTCAATTAATGTGACGACTATTGCTCATCGGATGATTAAAGGTTTCTAATTGCGTGATTGACTGAATCAAGCAATTATTAACCCTGGCGTACCATGGAAAAATTAATTTTATTGAGTTTCTATTTCTCAAATTAACTCAAAGAATATCAGAATATCGATTTTACAACAGCCGCTAATTAATCAGTTTCCTATACAGTCTCATTCTGAACGTCGCATAATCCGGGAATCTGCACGACCCGGTTCTCACCAATGAGTTTGTATCACACCAATCTTAGTTGAGTATTTATTTACTAGAAAGCTAAAATTATGATAAAAGATGCACATACACAAAAACACAGTCTAGGCTATTGATTAGAACTTAGTATAACGGGCCAACACACTATGGAGCGTGTTACCCAAAATGGGGATTTAAAAGATAGAGAAAAAGAGAAAGTACACGAGAGAAATATACATTTGGGTGAATTTGTCAGCTATGCTTATTCTAACCTGAGCCTGGCCCCAAACTGCCGCTCTTAGGAATGAAACAGTGTAGATACCACGATTCGATGGGTAGTAGAGGCTAGGTGGTTCGACTTGAATTAACCCGCAGAGACACAGCTACTCATCCGTAGCTTGGGTAGAAAAATATTTCTTTGTCTTCAAACTTGTGTTGCGTTTTGGGTTCGTTGACTTTTTAGACCTCAGCTGCAGCTAGGGTCACTTAGTCTGATCAGTTAATTCTTCACTCACAGGTTTTATACCCGCGGGTCAGAAGTGGGCGTAACCGCTTTTAGGGCAATTCTCTGGGCGTACCAAGTTAAGGGCAAGGTCTAGATTTTACTCAAATCCAATTTTAGACAACTAACTTCACATTTCATCTTTACCAAAACATTCTCTTTGATTTGGACATTTTCCACACAACGTACAATGTATAAAAATCAAACATATACTAGGAAAACTCTTAACGTTACAATGTTTTCGTAATAACGTCACCTATTAACCTTTAATAACAAAACAAAAATGACATACATTTTCATATTCCATCTATCGTCATGACCACTATTGTGGCTGACGGGAAACCATTGTTCCAAAGTCCCTTTATTTCATGTTTAATGTTCTGAAGCTGGTTCTCCATATTGAGGGGACACAGGAATGTTGTGTGACCTAAGATTTACCAGGGGCGTGAGGGGTCATAAAACCCCACATCTTCAGACCCCTAGATCTCTCCTCCTCTGCTGGGGTTGAGAGATAATCTGTAGGGTTGTGGTCTCCTGTAACCAGACCTGATCAGGACAGTCATGACAACATGCTGGTAGAGATTTGGTCAAATGGATTTAAGTTTCCCTGCATTAAAGTCCCCGGCCACTGGGAGCGCCGCCTCTGGATGAGCATTTTCCTGTTTGCTTATAGAGCTCATTGAGTGCGGTCTTAGTGCCAGCATCGGTCTGTGGTGGTATGTAGACAGCTACAAAAAATGTCTAGCTAGATAGTGTGGTCTACAGCTTATCATGAGATACTCTACCTCAGGCGAGCAAAACCTAGAGACTTCCTTAGATATTGTGCACCTGTTGTTGTTTACAAATATACATGGACACCCCACCCCTTGTCTTACCAGAGGCTGCTGTTCTGCCTGCCAATAAAGTGTAGAACCTGCCAGCTGTATGTTCTACATGTCATCGTTCAGCCACGACTCGGTGAAACATAAGATATTACAGTTTTGCCATCTGTCCTGTGGGTAGTTTAATCTTGCTCCTAAGTCATCGATTTTATTGCCCAATGATTGCACTTTGACCAATAGGACGGATGGCAGTGGGGTTTTCTTGCTTGTCTACGAATTCTCAGAAGGCAGCCCAACCTCCGCCCTCTTTTTCTCTGTCTTCTCTTCATGCAAATGACGGGGATTTGGGCCTGTTCCCGGGAAAGCAATATATCCTTCACGTTGGACTTGTTAAAGGGAAAATCTTTTCCAGCTCGTGGTGAGTAATCGCTGTTCTGTTGCTTACTGTTCCAGAAGTTATTTTTGGTAGCAGCAACATTATGTACAAAATAAGTTTTAAAAAATAAGTTACAAACAACGCAAAAAAAGAACAAAATAACACAGTTAGTTAGGAGCACGTAAAACATCAGCCATCCTCTCCGGCGCCATTCTACTACTTGGTGGAGCCTGTCTCTGTACTGCCCTTGACATTGGTGCAGGGCATGTGATGTCCATAGCATCTTCGTCGCAAAAATTCCTGATCTAACTTTGTCTAGCTGTGTCCAGTCCATGTGGTGCTTGTACAGGCAGACCAACTACGGGAAGAAGGATGTCAGCGTTGCACAGCAGTTGAAACCTTGTCCTGACTGAGTCCAAACGCCCCTTGGCGACAACAACACCAGGCTCCAGAGCATCGAAGCTGTAAAATAGGAAATAACAAAATAAACGATGCCAGATCAATAAAAGTAGTACCAATCATGTTGGAGGTAAATTAAATAATCAAAAGTGTTGTTTATGCTTTAGATACCAATTGTTGTCATCGATTCCTTGTAGAGACGCCACAACGCTGCTTTTGTCACATGGGATAGCAGCAGCTTTCCACCAAATTGTGTGTGTCATGAGTGGCGTCCTGGTAATAATATTGCATTATCCTCTTTGTTGTTGATGAAGTTCGCCACTCCTCATGCTTCAGGTGTAACCTGTGCTTGCTTGGACCAGCTCTCTTTCTGATGGGAGACATTAGACCATTCTCCTTGTATGACTGGTGGAGGAGAGACAGGTGTGTTCTACTGATGCTGAAAGACAAATTCCAGATACAAATATTTTGGCGTTATTATACAAAAGATTTTAAAAAATAATAAAAAAATGTTTATTTAACCATGTAGGCCTGGATAGTCGTAATTACCGTCAGACACACTTGGCTAACTCATGTAATTATCTGGCGAAGTGGAGTCTTCTGTTTAGACATGCTAGCTAAACAATTAACCATAATCCTAATTCATAGAGAACTGGCAACACAAACCAATTGTCATAGCTAGCTAAAGTTAACTATTAACCAAATAGATTCAATGTTAGCCAGTTAGCTAGCTAACATTAAGCTATAACTAGCAATGCAAATGACATTCTGAGATAACATTACTACACAGATCATACACATAATGTTAGCTAGCAAGCCAGCCATCTAACATCAGCTAGCTAGCTAACAGTAAGCTTAAATTTGGGGTCTTTTGTTTAGACATGTAGCTAGCTAGCTAAACAATGAACCATAATCCCAATCCATAGAGTCCTAGCAATACAAACCGATTGTCATAGCTAGTTAAAGTTAACCAAATAGGTTCAATGTTAGCTAGTTAGCTAGCTAACATTAGGCTATAACTAGCAATGCGAAATGACATTCTGAGACAACATTAATACTCACAGATCATAAACGTAATGTTAGCTAGTGAGCCAGCCATCTATCGTCAGCTAGCTTGTTTGTACAGCTTGCTTGGCCCATTGTGTCAAGTCATTATGCAATAGGCTGAGAGAGGCTGGACTCAGGGAATGTAGGCCTGTTGTAAGGCAGGTCCTCACCAGACATCACCGGCAACAATGTCACCTATGGGCACAAACCCAACATCGCTGGACCAGACAGGACTGGCAAAAAGTGCTCTTCACTGATGAGTCACGGTTTTGTCTCACCAGGGGTGATAGTCGGATTCGTGTTTATCGTCGAAGGAATGAGCATTACACCGAGGCCTGTACTCTGGAGTGGGATCAATTTGGAGATGGAGGGTCCGTCATGGTCTGGGGCGGTGTGTCACAGCATCATCGGACTGAGCTTGTTGTCATTGCAGGCAATCTCAATGCTGTGCGTTACAGGGAAGACATCCTCCTACCGCATGTGGTACTCTTCCTGCAGGCTCATCTGGACATGACCCTCCAGCATTACAATGCCACAAGCCATACTGCTCGTCCTGTGCGTGATTTCCTGCAAGACAGGAATGTCAGTGTTCTGCCATGGTCAGCGAAGAGCCCGGATCTCAATCTCATTGAGCACGTCTGGGACCTGTTCGGTGGGTGAGGACTAGGGCCATTCCCCCCAGAAATGTCTGGGAACTTGCAGGTGTCTTGGTGGAAGAGTGGGGTAACATCTCACAGCAAGAACTGGAACATCTGGTGCAGTCCATGAGGAGGAGATGCAGTACCTAATGCAGCTGGTGGCCACACCAGATACTGACTGTTACTTCTGATTTTGAACCCCCCTTTGTTCAGGGACACATGATTCCATTTCTGTTAGTCGCATGTCTGTGGAACTTGTTCAGTTTATGTCTTAGTTGTTAAATATTGTTATGTTCATACAAATATTTACACATGTTAAGTTTGCTGAAAATAAACGCAGTGAGAGGACGTTTCTTTTTTTTGTTGAGTTTATAACTGCCTTAATGTTGTTGGATTCCAGGAAGAGTAGCTGCTGCCATGGCCGGACCCGGGTCTGTGCGGGGGCTACGACCCGCACCGGAGCCGCCACCGACACTAGTCACCCCCCCTACCCTTCAGGTTTTCCGGCCGGAGTCCGCACCTTTGGGGGAGGTACTGTCACGCCCTGACCATAGAGAGCCCTTGGTTCTCTATGGTGTTGTAGGTCAGGGAGTGACTAGGGGGTGTTCTAGTCAATTTATTTCTATGTGTGGGATTGAGTATGGTTCCCAATTAGAGGCTACTGATTATCGCTGTCTCTAATTGGGGATCCTTGTTCCCACCTGCATTTGTGGGATATTGTTTGTAAGTCACGTTTTGTTGCTTGTGTATTGTTTTGTTGAGAAGTTTCACTTAATAAAAGGATGTGGATCTCAAATCATGCTGCGCCTTGGTCCGTCTATTCTAACAAACATGACATCATCTTTCCCACGGTAAAGTTTATAAAATGCTGTGCCATTATGCAGATGTTAAATTGTACAGCCTTTTAACTTGCAGGGATGTGCGCTCTCGAATCTCTTAATTATAGGTTACACCGACTTTCTCTGTTTCCTATTTCTCTCATGTCAAATATTAGCCACTATCCACCGTCAGTAGGCCTAATAACAATGGCCAATTGACTAATTCCCTTCAGTTGGTATAGCCTACTTATCATTCCATTTAATTACACTGTTTCATTTCCCTTCATTTGTTTCCTCTGTCAAGCTGTCACGGTCATGTGGTTGTTGATGAGGATCATTAGTAACAGTTGATAATATATGTATTTTTAAAAGAGGCTAATTAAATCATTATGGAGCTGAGCACAGACCAAGCCATAACAGGTTGAACCCAACTCATGTCGCAATAGTTGGCTGTCATCACACAGTTCCTTGGTTAGTGCAGGCAATAGACAATAGTATAGCCTTCTATTGTACACTAATCTCCATATTAAAATTCTATGTACACTAATCTTCCTACATAACTAATAAATCAAACGTAAAGGCTCTCCAAACCAGTTTTTTTAATGATTCATAAATACTTTGCTATCTCTAAATAATCTACAAGATTTTTTTTATCTACCAATTGGTGCTGAAACAGACGAATATGAAGATATTTAGATGGCTTTCTTTCATTGATCCCTAATATTTTGAACCCGTTCTCTCTAAATTAGGGATCCCGAGTGGCGCAGCAGTCTAAGGCACTGCATCTCAGTGCTAGAGGTGTCACTACAGTCACCCTGGTATGAATCCAGGCTGTATCACAGCTGGCCATGATTGGGAGTCCAATTGGGCGGAGCACCATTGGCCCAATGTCGTCTGGTCATTGTAAATAAGAATGTTTTCTTAACTGACTTGTCTAAATAAAGGTACATTTAAAATATTCTGGTGAGTATGTTGACAAAAATTAGAACTAAAAGGTACACCGTATTTAAAGGGATGGGATAAATGTAATAAAATCCCTATTGAATGAAAACTCAATGAGAAAATCTGTTGGCCAGCAAGTGGGAGGATTTTCAACAGTTGAATTACATTTATTCAGCGCACACACGGGACCCAAGCCTGCAAAGCCCGTTACGCACCTCCATAAGGGAAGTCTGAATGAAGTGCGTAGGAAAATTGTGAGTAAGAAAGGAGTAATATCTTACGTCGGAATCGGGCTCTATGAAAAGAGTGCCATCCTGCATCGCGCATCTGCCTGTATTTATTGAACTCTGCCTGGTCAACCCATGAGACACACTCTGTCATATCCAGGATGGAGTGTCATGCAAACCTGACTGCACCTGTCCATAACCTGTAATAAATTGCATGCAGTGTATTCGGAATGTATTGACTGCCTGACTTTTTCCACATTTTGTTATGTACAGTCTTACTCAAAATGTATAGCTTTTTTCATCATCAATCTACACACAATATCCCATAATGACAAAACAAAAACAGGTTTTTAGAAATTTTTGCAAATGTATTAACATTTTTAAATATAACATTTACATAAGTATTCAGACCCTTTACTCAGTACTTTGCTGAAGAACCTTTGGCAGTGATTAAGGCCTCAGTTATTTTTGGGTATGAAGCTACAAGCTTGGCACACCTGTATTTGGGGAGTTTCTCCCATTATTCTCTGCAGATCCTCTCAAGCTCTGTCAGGTTGGATGGGGAGTGTCACTGCACAGCTATTTTCAGGTCTCTCCAGAGATGTTCGATCGGGTTCAAGTCCGGGCTCTGACTGGGTCACTCAAGGACATTCAGAGACTTGTCCCGAAGCCACTCCTGCGTTGTCTTGGCAGCGTGCTTAAGGTCGCTGTCCTGTTGGAAGGTGAACCTTCACCCCAGTCTGAGGTCCTGAGTGCTCTGGAGCAGGTTTTCATCAAGGATCTCGCTGTACTTTGCTCCCTTCATCTTTCCCTGGATCCTGACTAGTCTCCCAGTCCCTGCCGATAAAAAAACATCCCCACAGCATGATGCTGCCACCACCTTGCTTCACCGTAGGGATGGTGCCAGGTTTCCTCCAGATGTGACGCTTGGTGTTCAGGCCAAAGTGTTCAATCATGATTTCATCAGACGGTTTAGTTTTTGTTATGTCTAGGGTTTTGTGTATGTCTAGGGTTCCCTGGTCTAGGTGTTTATATGTCTATGGTTGCCTAGATTGGTTCTCAATCAGAGGCAGCTGTTTATCGTTGTCTCTGATTGGGAACCATATTTAGGTAGCCATATTCCTTGGTTATTTTGTGGGTTGTTATTCTATGTTTAGTTGCCTGTTCTGCACTAGCCATATTGCTTCACGGTTTGTTTTGTTGTTTTGTTTAGTTCTGTTCAGTGTTCTCTCTTTAATTAAAGAGTTATGTTCGCTTACCACGCTCCTCTTTATAACGACTGTGACAACTAGGCAGTACAGTGTACTAATGTCTGTTAGAATATATTACAGAATGTCATTGTTGAAATGCAGGTTCTGCCTACATGAACTAGGCCATTTTTATGTAACGTCTGAAACGATTATTCCTGCTCCTGGTATGCCTGTAGATGTAGTGGATGTTCTGCCTTGTTATTTCAATTCATTACATTTACAACGTTATTCATTTGCATTGGATTTCTCGTGATCTTAGTCAGCTATACATCATAATACTTGATTGCACATTCCATAGTATCCTATGGAGTCAGATAAAATACAATTTACTACTTTGGTAATATACAAATGAGGATATTTTTACACACATGCATGCAAGCGCGCACACATACACACACACACAAGCACAGGGAAGTGGGCAGATGATTAAGAGAAGGTAGAAGGGGTCAGAGGGAGGCGAGGAGAGGGTAAAATGGGGAGATGGAGGAAGGGAAGAGGAGGGAAGGGTCATGAGACTAACATCACATGTGGAAAGAGAAATAGAGACAGAGCGAAAGAAAGACTGATAAACGTATCCCCTGATGTTTCTGTTGCCCTTTGTTTATTGTCTTCCAGTACTCTCCATCCATTATCTCCATCTCTCTCTTCATCCCTCTTCATATTCTCTCTCTCTCTCTGTCAATTTCAATTTCAGGGGCCCTTATTGGCATGGGGAACATGTGTTAACATTGCCAAAGCAAGTGAGGTAGATAATATACAAAAGTGAAATAAACAATAAAAATTAACAGTAAACATTACACATACAGAAGTTTCAAAACAATAAAGGCATTACAAATGTCACATTATGTATATATACAGTGTTGTAACGATGTATAAATGGTTAAGGGTACACAAGGGAGCATAAATATGGGTTGTATTTACAATGGGGTTTGTTCTTCACTGGTTGCCCTTCTCTTGTGGCAATAGGTCACAAATCTTGCTGCTGTGATGGCACACTGTGGAATTTCACCCAGTAAATATGGGAGTCTATCAAAATTGGGTTTGTTTTCGAATTCTTTGTGGATCTGTGTAATCTGAGGGAAATATGTGTCTCTAATATGGTCATACATTGGACAGGAGGTTAGGAAGTGCAGCTCAGTTTCCACCACATTTTGTGGGCAGTGTGCACATAGCCTGTCTTCTCTTGAGAGCCATGTCTGCCTACGGCGGCCGTTTTCAACAGCAAGGCAATGCCCACTGAGTCTGTACATAGTCAAAGCTTTCCTTAAGTTTGGGTCAGTCACAGTGGTCAGGTATTCTGCCACTGTGTACTCTCTGTTTAGTGCCAAATAGCATTCTAGTTTGCTCTGTTTTTTTGTTAATTCTTTCCAATGTGTCATGTAATTATCTTTTTGTTTTCTCATGATTTGTTTGGGTCTAATTGTGCTGCTCTCCTGGGGCTCTGTGGGGTGTGTTTGTGTTTGTGAACAGAGCCCCAGGACCAGCTTGCTTAGGTGACTCTTCTCCAGGTTCATCTCTCTGTAGGTGATGGCTTTGTTATGGAAGGTTTGGGAATCGCTTCCTTTTAAGTGGTTGTAGAATTTAATGGCTCTTTTCTGGATTTTGATAATTAGTGGGTATCGGCCTAATTCTGCTCTGCATGCATTATTTGGTGTTCTACATTGTACACAGAGGATATTTTTGCAGAATTCTGCATGCAGTCTCAATTTGGTATTTGTCCCATTTTGTGAAATCTTGGTTGGTGAGCGGACCCCAGACCTCACAACCATAAAGGGCAATGGGCTCTATGACTGATTCAAGTATTTTTAGCCAACTCCTAATTGGTATGTTGAATTTTATGTTCCTTTTGATGGCATAGAATGCCCTTCTTGCCTCGTCTCTCAGATCGTTCACAGCTTTGTGGAAGTTACCTGTGGCGCTGATGTTTAGGCCAAGGTATGTATAGTTTTTTTGTGTACTCTGGGGCAATGGTGTCTAGATGGAATTTGTATTTGTGGTCCTGGCGACTGGACCTTTTTTGGAACACCATTATTTTGGTCTTACTGAGATTTACTGTCTGGCAGAATCTGTGCAGAAGATCTAGGTTCTGCTGTAGGCCCTCCTTGGTTGGTGACAGAAGCACCAGATCATCAGTAAACAGTAGACATTTTACTTCAGATTCTAGTAGGGTGAGGCCGGGTGCTGCAGACTTTTCTAGTGCCCGCGCAAATTCATTGATATACTGTATATGTTGAAGAGGGTGGGGCTTAAGCTGCATCCCTGTCTCACCCCACGGCCCTGTTGGAAGAAATGTGTGTGTTTTTTGCCTATTTTAACTGCACATTTGTTGTTTGTGTACATGGATTTTATAATGTCGTATTTTTTACCCCCAACACCACTTTCCATCAATTTGTATAGCAGACCCTCATGCCAAATTGAGTCAAAGGCTTTTTTGAAATCAACAAACCATGATAAGACTTTGCCTTTGTTTTGGTTTGTTTGGTTGTCAATTAGGGTGTGCAGGGTGAATACATGGTCTGTTGTACGGTAATTTGGTAAAAAAGCCAATTTGACATTTGCTCAGTACATTGTTTTCATTGAGGAAATGTATGAGTCTGCTGTTAATGATAATGCAGAGGATTTTCCCAAGGTTGCTGTTGACGCATATCCCACGGTAGTTATTGGGGTCATATTTGTCTCCACTTTTGTGGATTGGGGTGATCAGTCCTTGGTTCCAATTATTGAGGAAGAGCTAAGGATGATGTTAAAGAGTTTTAATATAGCCATTTGGAATTTGTTGTCTGTATATTTGATCATTTCATTAAGGATACCATCAACACCACATGCCTTTTTGGGTTGGAGGGTTTTTATTTTGTCCTGTAGCTCATTCAAGGTAATTGGAGAATCCAGTGGGTTCTGGTAGTCTTTAATAGTTGATTCTAAGATTTGTATTTGATCCTGTATATGTTTTTGCTCTTTATTCTTTGTTTTAGAGCCAAAAAGATTGGAGAAGTGGTTTACCCATACATCTCCATTTTGGATAAATAATTCTTTGTGTTGTTGTTTGTTTAGTGTTTTCCAATTTTCCCAGAAGTGTTTAGAGTCTATGGATTCCTCAATTACATTGAGCTTATTACTGATGTGCTGTTCCTTCTTTTTCCGTAGTGTATTTCTGTATTGTTTTAGTGATTCACCATAGTGAAGGCGTAGACTCAGGAAACTTAGGTCAAATATATTGTTAAGATGTTCTACTGCCAAGTCTACACCTTCACTATTACAGTGGAACGTTTTACCCAGGAAATTGTCTAAAAGGGATTGAATTTGTTGTTGCCTAATTGTTTTTTGGTAGGTTTCCAAACTGCATTCCTTCCACTTATAGCATTTCTTAATGTTACTCAGTTCCTTTGGCTTTGATGCCTCATGATTGAGTATTGCTCTGTTCAAGTAGACTGTGATTTTGCTGTGGTCTGATAGAGGTGTCAGTGGGCTGACTGTGAACACTCTGAGAGACTCTGGGTTGAGGTCAGTGATAAAGTAGTCTACAGTACTACTGCCAAGAGGTGAGCTATACATGTACCTACCATAGGAGTCCCCTCGAAGCCTACCGTTGACTATGTGCATACCCAGCGTGCGACAGAGCTGCAGGAGTTGTGACCCGTTTTTGTTGGTTATGTTGTCATAGTTGTGCCTAGGGGGGCATATGAGGGAGGGAATTCTGTCACCTGCTGTGTCTCTGTGTGTGTGTCTCCCTCTCTCTCTGTGTCTATCTATCTCTTTCTCTCTGTGTCTCCAGGCTGTTTCCCCATGTGATCGTTTGTCTGTAGAGATCTATAAAACAGACTAGATTACTTTATTGCCCTCTAGGGAGTGTTCCCATACAGTCACGATCAGGTTGCAAACACACACATGTGCAGGCTTACACACACACACACACACACTTTCTGAAATAGAGTGTAATCAATCTGATACAGATCTCAATCACTTGTAGACCCATGCAGACACACACACTTAAAAATCGCACACACACCCCAGCTAGCACATTTGGTTCCTTGAAGGTTGTGGCAACATGTGATTTCTGTTTCAGATTGGTTCTGGGAACGAAGCCCTAAGTTTCCTAAACATTCTGAGAACAAAAGCGAACATTCCAGACTGTTCTGGGAACGTCTGTTTTTAGGTTGCAGGGAGGTTTTACCTATGTTCCTTGAAAGTATTCCTGGGATGTTTTATTAACGCTCCGATAATGTCAATTATAAGTTATTTGAAAGTAATGAACTAAATCTTGATAACAAAACTTTCAGAAGATTTAGAGAATGTTATGGTTATTACTGAACGTTTTCTTAAAATAACTGTCCAGTGTTTCTAGATTTCTATGAAAAATGACCTATAATTAATTATAACATTAATTATAACAGTATGTTAACGGTATAACGGTATGTTAAACATAAGCTTTTCTGTGTTGGAATGGCGTGGTCGTACCCCAAAAACAGAATTGTTTGGGCGTATACCTGTCATTGGAAATATTACTGTGAGTAGTGGTGTTGAAAATCAAATCAATTAAGGGAGAAGAGACTTTTGATTTGTTCAAACAATCAACTATTAATATCGATAAATTATTGCAATAATTGAGCTGGTCAACAACCCGCCCGACAATACAGAGAATGCAAAGGGTTTACAGTGCCTTGCAAAAGTATTCACCCCCTTGGTGTTTTTCCTGTTTTGTTGCATTACAACCTGTAATTTAAATGGATTTTTATTTGGATTTCATGTAATGGACAAACACAAAATAGTCCAAATTGATGAAGTGAAATGAAAAAAATAACTTGTTACTCAAAATATTTAAAAAAATTCTAAACGGAAAAGTGGTGCATGCACATGTATTCACCCCCTTTGCTCTTAAGCCCCTAACTAAAATCTGGTGCAACCAATTACCTTCAGAAGTCATATAATTAGTTACATTGCACACAGGTGGACTTTATTTAAGTGTCACCTGTTCTGAAAGGCCCTAGAGTCTGCAACACCACTCAGCAAGGGGCACCACCAAACAAGTGGCACCATGAAGACCAAGGAGCTCTCTAAACAGGTCAGGGACAAAGTTGTGGAGAAGTTCAGATCACGGTTGGGTTACAAAAAAATATCTGAAACTTTGAACACCGTTAAATCCATTAGAATATGGCACCACAACAAACCTGCCAAGAGAGTGCCGCCCACCAAAACTCACGGACCTGGCAAGGAGGACATTAATCAGAGAGGCAACAAAGAGACCAAAGATAACCCTAAAGGAGCTGCAAAGCTCCACAGGGGAGATTGGAGTATCTGTCCATAGGACCACTTTAAGCCGTACACTCCACAGAGCTGGGCTTTATGGAAGAGCGGCCAGAAAAAAAGCCATTGCTTAAAGAAAAAAATAAGCAAACACATTTGGTGTTTGCCAAAAGTCATGTGGGAGACTCCCCAAACATATGAAAGAAGGTACTCTGGTCAGATGAGACTAAAATTGAGCTTTTTGGCCATCAAGGAAAACGCTATGCTATGCAAAACCAACACCTCCCATCACCCCTAGAACACCATCCCCACAGTGAAGCATGGTGGTGGCAGCATCATTCTGTTGGGATATTTTTCATCGGCAGGTACTGGAGACTGGTCAGAATTGAAGGAATGATGGATGGTGCTAAATACAGGGAAATGTTTGAGGGAAACCTGTTTCAGTCTTCCAGAGATGTGAGACTGGGAGAGAGGTTCACCTTCCAGCAGGGCAATGACCCTAAGCATACTGCTAAAGCTACACTCGAGTGGTTTAAGGGAAAACATTTAAATGTCTTGGAATGGCCTAGTCAAATCCCAGACCTCAATCCAATTGAGAATCTGTGGTATGGCTTAAAGATTGCTGTACACCAGCAGAACCCATCCCACTTGAAGGAGCTGGAGCAGTTTTGCCTTGAAGAATGGGCAAAAATCCCAGTGGCTAGATGTGCCAAGCTTATAGATACATACCCCAAAAGTCTTGCAGCTGTAATTGCTGCAAATGGTGGCTCTACAAAGTATTGACTTTTTGGGGTGGGTGAATATTTATGCACGCTCAAGTTTTCTGTTTTTTTTGTCTTATTTCTTGTTTGTATCGCAATAAAATATATTTTGAGTCTTCAAAGTGGTAGGCATGTTGTGTAAATCAAATGGTACAAACCCCCCCCCAAAATACATTTTAATTCCAGGTTGTAAGGCAACAAAATAGGAAAAAATGCCAAGGGGGGTGAATAATTTCGCAAGCCACTGTATATAGAATCCCCAAAACTGCTTAGTCATGGTTGGTTCCACCTCTCCCCTGGTAGATCGGGCATCATAAGCTACCTTGTTTTCTTCTCGTTGCTATGTGTATTGGGTGTGTGAGGTCATAGAACACAAACAATGTTACAAACAATGTTACTCCATTCTGTCAATGGAATTTTCAATGACGCATGAAGCCAGCCTCCATATGTGCACAGCAAAATGCCTTCTTTGTTCCTTTAAGCAGAGAGTTCTTTACCATCACTGAGCTCCTATACCAAGCTCCTATTATAAATCTACAAATAATTATATAGGTCCATCTAATAGATCCTGCATACATAGAATTTTTCCCTCACAGTAGAACACTAATTGGCCAACTCATCCTCAGGAGGATGACATTGGCTGGAGATGAAAGTTTAAGGTGTTTTTTCACCAATTTATGCTTTGGCCACAAAGACGAGTAGAGGAGGAGTCACCAACATTAGTTTGGGTATGAGTTATCAAAACTTTTAAAAGTGAGATTTTTGTATATATTTTTTCTAACTTACTTAACCTTTTGGGGATAGGGGGCAGCATTTTCACTTTTGGATGAATAGCGTGTCCAGAGTGAACTGCCTCCTACTCTGTCCCAGATGCTAATATATGCATATTATTATTAGTATTGGATAGAAAACACTCTGAAGTTTCTAAAACTGTTTGAATGATGTCTGTGAGTATAACAGAACTCATATTTCAGGCGAAGACCTGAGAAAAATCCAATCAGGAAGTGGGACATCTGAGGTTTGTAGTTTTTCAAAGCTTGGCCTACCGAATACACATTGAGATATGGATGAGGTTGCACTTCCTACGGCTTCCACTAGATGTCAACCGTCTTTAGAAACTGGTTCGAGGATTCTACTATAAAGGAGGGTCATGAGACCTCTTTGAGTCAGTGGTCTGGCAGAGAGCCTCGGTCTCATGACGCGCGCTCCCGACATTTACCTCTCGTTCCAAGGCTTTTCTGAAGACAAAGGAATTCTCAGGTTGGAACATTATTGATGTTTTATGTTAAAAACATCCTAACGATTGATTCCATACATCGTTTGACATGTTTCTAAAGGACTGTCATTTTGTCTTGACGAAATGCTCGCGCCTCATGAAGATGGATTACTGGGCTGCACATGCTAACAACAAGTGGCTATTTGGATATAAGTGATGGAACTTTATGGAACAAATCAGTCATTCATTGTCGAACTGGGATTCCTGTGAGTGCCTTCTGATGAAGATCCTCAAAGGTAAGTGAATATTTATGGTGTTGTTTCTAACTTTGTTGATTCCAAAATGGTGGATATTCCTCTGGCTGTTTTGGGCTCTTAGTGCCGTTCTCAGATTATGCTTTTTCCATAAAGTAAAAAAAAAATCTGACACAGCGGTTGCATTAAGAAGAAGTCTATGTTTAATTCTGTGAATAACACTTGTATCTTTTATCAATGTTTATTATGAGTATTTCTGCAAAATCACAGAATGTTTTGGAATCAAAACATTACTGCACGTAAGGCGCAAATGTAAACTGCGATTTTTTTATATAAATATGCACATTATCAAACAAAACATACATGTATTGTTTAACATGATATCCTATGAGTGTCATCTGATGAAGATCATCAAAGGTTAGTGATTAATTTGATCTATATTTCTGCTTCTTGTGACTCCTATCTTTGGCTGGAAAAATGGCTTTGTTTTTTCGACTTGGCTATGACCTAACATAATCAAATGTTGTGCTTTAGCTATAAAGCAAGATGTTTATCTTTCATTTGCTGTATTGGACTTGTTAATGTGTGAAAGTTACATATTTAAAAAAAATATTTTTGAATTTGCCTTGCTGCCTTTTCAGTGGAATGTTGTCGAGGGGTTCCGCTGCTCTAGAAAGGTTAAAACCTCCACTGAATGTTTCAAAAACACTGCAAGCTTATTAGGGACAACTTGTTTTAACTCCAAGCATAGAACACATGGAAATTAATTTGCTTTAGGCATTAATTATGCGAACACATTTCTTTTCTATTGTGACACGGAATCAGTGAGATTCAAACCTATGATCTTCTCTATTATCTATCCATGGAATTAGTCTGCTGTTCCACCAGGATGGAGCTAGCACACTATGTTTCTTTTACGAAAGCAAAGGTGTTGATTTTAGTCTATTCAAACAGACCCAATTTGAAACACAACACTCATTAAGATCAATTAGTGGGCGTGCCCAACACACCTGAACACATAACAAGTTAGAGGATAGAGAGAGTTTTGTTGATGCTGAGAACTGAATGGATCTGTTTTTAAATATCATTCTGAGGAGGAGTAGGAAGGATCGAACCAATGCGCAGCGTGGTAAGTGTCCATAATATAATTTTAATGAAATATAACTGAACACAGAAAACAAAAGAATACGAGAATAAATGTTCTGAAAAAGTCACACCATTTTTGAGAACCTTACCAGAATGCAGTAAAATATGAGACTAAATAGAACCACATGGGAACTTGTGTGGAATGTTCTGTAGAAGTACTGACATTCCCACAGAATAATATTGTTTCTGGAAAGAGCCAAGAACTTGAGATAAATGTATATCTTCCTCAATGAGGATAATCCTGAAGCTGTGTGCCAGAAGAGGAAAGAACTTATCCCAGCCATGAAAGCTGCCAGAGCACGTGGGGACGTTGCTTACATCCACTATGATAGGCTCATTATCCACCCTCACTACCAAAAGCCTGGAAGGGATGAGAGAGGAAAGCCTATAGGTTTGTTGCTTCAACCCCGCAGCACACACACACACTTACACATACCAACTAATTAACGGGCTGCTGAATGTATATTTATTTCCTCCTGCGTTGTCTGATAAGCTAACCAGGAATGGGATGTAAATAGCCCATATTAAAATATGTAGCGTAAGTCATAAGGTACATGAAATCAATAACTTGCTAAAATCAGATGTACTGACATTCAAGTTGCTCTTTTCCTTTTTACATTAGCCATTTCTGAGATTCACTAAGATAATTAATTTGATGATACAGCAGTAGCAATACAAGGATATAACATCTATAGAAGAGACAGGAATGCTCATGGGGGAGGTGTTGCTCTATATATTCAGAGCCATATCCCTGTAATGCTTAGAGAAGATCTTATGTCAAGTGTTATTGAAGTGTTGTGGTTGCAGGTTCACTCGGCACATCTAAAGCATTTTCTTTTGGGGTGTTTCTATAGGCCACCAAGTGCTAACAGTCAGTATCTAAATAATATGTGTTGATAGTGTATGTGATGTGAACAGAGGGGTTTACTTTCTTGGGGACTTGAATATTGACTGGTTTTCATCAAACTGTCCACTCAAGAGGAAGTTTATCACTGTAACAAGTGCCTGTAATGTGGTTCAGGTTATTAATCAACATAACTCAGTGTTTACAAACACCACAGGAGCAAGATCATCCACATGTATTGATCACATTTTTACTAATACTGTAGAGCTTTTATCAAAGCTATATCCACACCCGTTGGATGCAGTGATCACAATACAGTGGCTATATCCAGGAAAGCCAAAGTTCCAAAAGCTGGGCCTGAAATAGTATATAAGAGATGATACAAAAGATGTTGCTGTGACTCTTATGTGGATGATGTAAAAAATATTTGTTGGTCTGATGTGATTAATAAGGAGCATCCATACGCTTCACTTGATACATTTCTGAAATTGCTTAATCCAATTATGGATAAACATGCACCTGTTAAGAAACTGTCTGTTAGAACTGTTAAGGCTTAACAGATTGATGAGGAATTGTATGGTTGGAAGAGATGGTGCAAAAGGAGTGGCTAATATGTCTGGATGCAAATCTGTCTGGCTGACTTGCAAATGGAGAAATTATGTGACTAAACTCACCACAAATAAGAAATTGTATTATGAAGCCATGATCAATGATACAATGATGGAACACTTTAAACACTTTGGAGTACTTTAAATGAAATTATGGCAGAAAGACAAATTCAACTCCATCTTTCATTGAATCAGACTACTTATTCATCACAAAACCATTAGATGTTGCCAATTATTTTAATAATTACTTCATTGGCAAAGTGGGCAAACTTATGCAGTAAATGCCAACAACGAACAGTGAGCCATCATACTCATGCATAAAAAAAACAATGAAAGATAAGCATTGCAAGTTTGAATTTTGTAAAGTTAGTGTGGGAGAGGAAGAACAAATATTGTTATCAATCAATAATAACAAACCTCCTGCCATTGACAACTTAGATGGAAGTCTACTGAGGATGGTAGCTGAATCTATAGCCACTCCTATCTGTCAGATCTTTAATCTGAGCCTAGAGGAAAGTCTTTGTCCTCTGGCCTGGAGGGAAGCTAAAGTAATTCCGCTAGCCAAGAGTGGTAAAAGCTGTATTTACTGGTTCTAACAGCAGACATATCAGCTTGCTGCCAGCTCTTAGCAATCATAATGCTATTCCTCTGTAAACAAATAAACAGACTTCAGCATGCTTAGAGAGAAGGGCAAACAACATGTACTGCACTGACACAAATGATTGATGATTGGTTGAAATACATTTATAATAAGAATATTGTGGGAGCTGTACTGTTAGATTGACCATAACCTTTAGATGAGAAAATGTGTGTTATGTCTTTTCAACCTCTGCCATATAGAGGAAAGTATTCAGACCCCTTCACTTTCCCCACATTTTGTTATGTTACAGCCTCATTGTAAAATGAATCTAATAGAACTTAGTGTTTTCTTTAACCTGTTGAGTGTAGGGGGCAGTATTTTGATGTTTGGATGAAAAACGTACCCAAATGAAACTGCCTATTTCTCAGCCCCAGAATCTAGAATATGCATATAATTGTACGATTAGGATAGAAAACACTATAAAATTTCCAAAACTGTCAAAATATTGTCTGTGAGTATAACAGAACTGATATTGCAGGTGAAAACCTGAGGAAAGTCCAACAAGAAAGTGCCTAAGAGAAACAAATCTCCCTGTTCCATTGCATGCCCTCCCTCCATTTAAAGGGATATCAACCAGATTCCTTTCCCTATGGCTTCCGTATGGTGTGAACAGTTTTTAGACATAGTTTCAGGCTTTTATTCTGAAAAATGAGCACTGTTGACATAGAGACTGGTGTTTTGCGGGTACTATTTAATGAAGCTGCCAGTTGAGGACTTGTGAGGTACTAATGTACTTGTTCTCTTGCTTAAAAAATAGTTGCAGTCTGTTTTGGAACAGGTGGCCAGTAATAAACTGGTCCTGAACATCTGTAAAACTAAAAGTAGTGCATTTTGGTACAAATCATTGACTAAGTTCTAGACTTCAGATGAATCTGGTAAATAAATGGTGTACCTGTTGAGCAAGTTGAGGAGACTTGTTTTTATAAGAAACATTAATGTGTTGGAAATTCCAAATGGTTTGCATAGTCAACTTACACACAGCACTGAAACACACACTTCCCTCACCAGACATGCCACCAGGGGTCTTTTCACTGTCTGTCACGTAGAGTAGGCCAGATGGCTAAACTGGATAACCTAACCTCTATAAAAATAAAAAGATGGCGGAACCGCAAAAGTTCTTCTGTGCAAAGGTGTTTATTTACAAGTGATTCCGGAACAGAAAATAACAGTACTGCCATCAACGTCTACCTTATGGGACAGCTTAACAACAATGCTGCCCCATCCACAGCTCAATCCAAAAAAATCCCCCTTAGAGACTGGAGAGAGGCTCCTTTTGTAGGGCTAGCCCCTCCCCTCAGAACAATTAACCCTAATTAATTAATCAATTAACAATACAAACCTACATTTTCCATGAACTAAACATACTAAAGGATATACATTGCAACACGGTTTTAAACAATATCACAACATAACATTTACAACATTACATCATTACTGACAATATCTTTCAATATGCCCATATGCATTAATGAGCCATTTGGGACAGGCACTATAAAGCCAACCCAATTCCCTTAGCTCGGGTCCTTTTCCAGCATACCCAGAAGCTACAGAGATGGAGAGAGAGGAACAGAACAAACAAACAATGCACTCATCCACAACATTGATAAGTATAATAATTATTGTATCTCTCAAATATGAACATTGACAAGTGTGAAATGCATGCACCAAGACAGAAGTTAAATTGTGTGTCGACCCACATTGTTAACTTATGGTATAATGGCGCAGGGAGGAGTGATGAATATGTGTGTGCGTTAAAGAACCAAATGCTGCCCGCGGCCAGTGACGGACTTCTACGTCACATTACCTTCCTCCTCTCCTGAAGCGACCATGTTCGGGAGCCTTGATAGGTAGTCCGCAGTAACGTTCTCTTTTCCTGCCTTGTGACGGACACAGAACCTGAAGGGCTGGAGCTCCAGATACCACCTGGTCACACGAGAATTCCGGTCCTTCATGGTCTGGATCCAGGTCAGTGCTCTGTGGTCCGTGTGCAGGTCAAATTCCCTCCCAAGAAGGTAGTAACGGAGGCTATCTAGGGCCCACTTTATAGCCAGGCACTCCTTTTCGATTGTAGAATACCTGGTTTCCCTGGGCAACAGCTTCCGACTCAGGTACAGCACAGGAAGCTCTTCTCTTGGCTCCCCTTGGGCCAGTACAGCTCCAATTCCTACAGCCGAAGCGTCCACGTGCACGAGAAATCTCTTCTTAAAATCAGGGGTCTGGAGAACAGGGAATGAGCACAGTTGTTTTTTCAGTGTCATGAAGGCTTCCTCACACTCCTCAGTCCACTTCACAGGGTTGCTGGCCCCCTTCGAAGTGAGGTTGGTCAGAGGGACAGCGATGGTCGAAAACTGTGGAATGAATCTCCGGTACCACCCTGCCAGACCTAGGAAGGACTTCACCTGTGTCTTGGTTCTGGGTTGAGGGCTATTCCTGATGGACTCCACTTTCTCCACCTGAGGCCGAACTTCACCCTTACCCAGCTGGTAACCCAGGTACTTTGTCTCCTGTTTCGCCCACTCACACTTCAGGAGGTTAAGCGTGAGGCCTGCTTCATGGATCTTCCCCAGGACGCTGCTAAGATGCTGTATGTGCTCCTCCCAGGAGTGGCTGTAGATCACCACGTCGTCCAAGTAAGCAGCACAGTAATCGTCACAGTCCTGGAGGACCTTGTCCATCAGCCTCTGGAAAGTCGCAGGGGCCCCATGAAGGCCAAACGGCATGACCTTGAACTGGAACAGGCCCATTGGCGTCCGGAATGCAGTGTAGGCCTTGGATTGTTCATCCAGGGGCACCTGCCAGTACCCTTTGCAGAGATCCAATGTGGTGATGTAATGAGCTCTACCTATTCTCTCCAGTAAGTCGTCAATGCAGGGCATGGGATAGGCATCAAACTGGGAGATGGCATTCACCTTATGGAAGTCCATGCAGACGCGCAAAGAGCCATCCTTCTTTGGGACAATGACAATAGGGCTGCTCCATTCACTTGAAGATGGCTCGACAACATCCATCTCTATCATGGTGTGGACCTCTTCCTTGAGGGCTACCACCAGCCTCTCAGGCACACGGTAAGGATGCTGGCGGACAGGGTTCTGGCCAGGTTTCAAACGAATGACGTGTTCCAGGACTTTGGTTCTTCCTGGTCTCTGACTGAAGAGGGACGGATACTTGCCAAACAGCTGCTTCAGCTCATCTTGCTTGTCTTCTTCCAGGTGAGCCAGTATGACTTCTGCTCATTCTTTCCATGCCTCTGTGACTCCATCCGACTCATCCTCTTCTACTCTGTGGACCAGAAAGGACTTTCCTTTGGAGAGTTCCTCTATCTCCTCCCAGGCCTTGAGAAGGTTCACATGGTAGGTTTGCTTCTTCTTACCGTTGTCCGGGTGCAGCACCTCGTAGGTCACTGGGCCCATCTTCCTCCCGATTAGGTACGGTCCTTGCCATTGCGCAAGGAGCTTGCTGGTAGACGAAGGAAGGAGGAGCAGGACTTTCTGTCCTGGCTCAAACTCTCTGTGGTGAGCGTGCTGGTCATAGCCTCTCTTCTGGGCCTTCTGGGCTTGCTGAAGGTTTGCTCTAGCTTCCTCTCGGTACCGTTCCAACCTGTCTCGCATCTGGAGGACATACTGGACAATCCCCTGTCCTGAGGTAGCTACTGGGGAACCTTCCCAGCACTTCTTCAGCAGGTCCAGTGGTCCTTGCACTGGCCATCCATAGAGGAGTTCGAATGGCGAGAAACCTGTCGATGCCTGAGGCACCTCCCTGTAAGCAAAAAGCAGAAAGGGTAACCACTTATCCCAGTCTTTACCAGTGTCAGCCACACACTTCCTCAGCATGTTCTTGAGCGTTTGATTGAATCTCTCTACGAGCCCATCCATTTGGGGATGGTAGGGAGTAGTCCTCAAGCCTTTAATGCCCAGCTGTCGGTGGAGTTGAACCATCAGTCGCGAGGTGAAGTTTGTCCCTTGGTCCGTCAGGATTTCATCTGGGATTCCTACACGAGAGAAGAGCTGAACAAGAGCACTGATTATCTTTGGAGTGGTTATGGAACGGAGTGGGAAGGCTTCTGGGAACCGGGTGGCATAGTCACAGATCACCAATATATACTTGTAACCTGCACTACTCTTCTCCAAGGGTCCAACAATGTCCATTGCAATTCTCTTGAATGGGGTAGAGATAACTGGCAGTGAACATAGAGGAGCCCGTTCAGACCTACGGACAGCACTGGTTTTCTGGCACGTGGGGCATGATTTGCAGTATTTTTGTACATCAGTATACATGGAGGGCCAAAAGAAACGGGAGCCTAGCCTAAGATAGGTCTTATGTTGCCCTAGATGGCCTGCCCATGGAACTGTATGTGCAAGGTTGAGAACAAGTGGTCTACAGGTAGATGGCACCACCAACTTCCTGCTATCTGCCTCTGACCCAAGGTAGAGTATGTGGTTGTCTACTGTGTAAATCCCCCACATGAAGATTGACTGTCCCCAGCTAAGGCCTTGTCAAACAAACATTTCAAGGTTGCGTCAGACTTCTGCAGTGTAGCAAAATTTTGTGGAACATCCCATTGCACCTCTAACCCAGACACATCAGCAACAGGTACAGGGGTTCCCACATACTTCTCAAGACGCCGCTGGCGGCGTGACTTTCTGGGCCCTTTGGTTCCCCCCTCGCACAGACTATCACACAAGTCAGGCAGAGGTTGTAAACCAGCTTTGGCCTGGGCACGAGTGACAACTGAACATGCCATCTGAACATCAGACTGGCAAACTGACTGCTCATATAGCTGACCCCCCACACTTCCCAACAGATCAGAGAGTACAGGCACATCCCTCCCCAAAATCATCTCAAAAGGTAGCTTCTCCATTACCCCAACTTTGAGGAGGTATTTCTGACCCTGAATCTCAACTGTGAGCTCAGCTGTGGGCTGCTGTGACTGGTCACCATGGACACATTGGATCAGTGTCTGATGACCATAATCAATGTCATTAACAGGTACATTACCTTTTCTGATCAATGACAGGGAACTGCCGGTGTCAATCATTGCAGTAAGACTTTTACCATTCACTTTTACAGGTACCAAGCATGACCCTTCCCAAGTCTGTCTATTCTGAACACCATCCCCCTCTCTGGGTACATAACAGTAACCTGAGAGCTTGGATTTACGTAGCGGACACATTGAAGCTTTGTGCCCCTGCTGCCGGCAGTAAAAACAGGTCAGACCCCCCCCATCAGAGCGAACTGCATGATCCCTTACCTCCCTCCCAGACACATAACCCCCAGAGTTACCTCCACCATCTCTGGCGTTTCTGATGTCCCTTGTGTCTCAGACTCCTTGGAGCGGGTGCTGCAGGTTGTGATGGGCCCCCTTTACGTGCATTAAGATACTGCAGTGCAAGCTTGGCCGCCATAAGCCCGTCCTTGGGCTCGTGCTCTCGGACCCAAGTTCGAATGTCGTGTGGTAGAACTTGTAGAAGTTGCTCGAGGATGATGACCTCCCCGATTTCGTCCTGTGTCTTCTCCCCCGGTCGAACCCATCGTCGGTAGAGACCCTTGAGGCGGTGGTACGTCTCTGTCGGCGACTCACCCGATGGCGTTGATGCAGCTCTGAAGCGTTGACAGTAGGTTTCCGGTGAGATGTCAAACTTCACCAGCAGCGCTTCCTTCAAGCCCTTGTAGACATTGGCCAGCCCCTCATCCATTGCTGTGTAAGCCTCTAAGGCCTTGCCCGTGAGTAATGGGACAAGCCTGCAGGCCCACTCTACCTCAGGCCACTGCCACGTCTTAGCCATGCGCTCAAACCTCAGCAGGTAGTTTTCAATGTCCTCCCCCTGCTGGTATGAGGGCATCTTTGGCTCCTTCCTCAGGAATGCTGGAAGATGGACGTTAACACTGCTGGACTGGTCTCCTGGTGCTGGCCTCATTACTGCTTGGGGTGCCTGCTGTGGAGTTGAAGTCCCTGCTGCATCGAGCCTTTGTCGTCCTGGTGTTGGAAGACCCAATCTTGGGCTCTCACTGACGAGTTCCGCCTGGTGGGGAGCTGTGAGGATAGATTGGCGTAGGCCACGTAACTCCTGCTTGAGGTCTTCGTCCCTCCTCTCAAGGCAGGTGAAAAGTTGCTGAAAAAGGGTTACCATGGTTGGGTGTGGTTCTGGTCCCCCAACTGCTCCTTCAGTCAGCAGCTCACCCAGTTCTGGTTGTCTTTGGCCCCGCGGTCGGGCTCCTAGTTTCTCATACTTGACCTCTTCTTCACCAGACGATTCCATGGTATTCCACCCCGGTTCAACTTCAGGTACCTTTTCTGACAGTTGATGCTGTTGCTGAGAACGCAATCCTGTACGCATTCCTTTACCTCTCTTGTTGGAATTCACTGATTTGCGGTACGCCATCCCACCACTGCCACCATATGTCACGTAGAGTAGGCCAGATGGCTAAACTGGATAACCTAACCTCTATAAAAATAAAAAGATGGCGGAACCGCAAAAGTTCTTCTGTGCAAAGGTGTTTATTTACAAGTGATTCCGGAACAGAAAATAACAGTACTGCCATCAACGTCTACCTTATGGGACAGCTTAACAACAATGCTGCCCCATCCACAGCTCAATCCAAAAAATCCCCCTTAGAGACTGGAGAGAGGCTCCTTTTGTAGGGCTAGCCCCTCCCCTCAGAACAATTAACCCTAATTAATTAATCAATTAACAATACAAACCTACATTTTCCATGAACTAAACATACTAAAGGATATACATTGCAACACGGTTTTAAACAATATCACAACATAACATTTACAACATTACATCATTACTGACAATATCTTTCAATATGCCCATATGCATTAATGAGCCATTTGGGACAGGCACTATAAAGCCAACCCAATTCCCTTAGCTCGGGTCCTTTTCCAGCATACCCAGAAGCTACAGAGATGGAGAGAGAGGAACAGAACAAACAAACAATGCGCTCATCCACAACATTGATAAGTATAATAATTATTGTATCTCTCAAATATGAACATTGACAAGTGTGAAATGTATGCACCAAGACAGAAGTTAAATTGTGTGTCGACCCACATTGTTAACTTATGGTATAATGGCGCAGGGAGGAGTGATGAATATGTGTGTGCGTTAAAGAACCAAATGCTGCCCGCGGCCAGTGACGGACTTCTACGTCACACTGTCCCCAGGTCCAGAACAAACTCAAGGAAACAGTATTATACAGAGCCATGAGTTCATGGAACTCCCTTCCATCTTATATACAGTATTATACAGAGCCATGAGTTAATGGAACTCCCTTCCATCTTATATACAGTATTATACAGAGCTATGAGTTCATGGAACTCCCTTCCATCTTATATACAGTATTATACAGAGACATGAGTTCATGGAACTCCCTTCCATCTTATATACAGTATTATACAGAGCCATGAGTTCATGGAACTCCCTTCCATCTTATATACAGTATTATACAGAGACATGAGTTCATGGAACTCCCTTCCATCTTATATACAGTATTATACAGAGCTATGAGTTCATGGAACTCCCTTCCATCTTATATACAGTATTATACAGAGCTATGAGTTCATGGAACTCCCTTCCATCTTATATACAGTATTATACAGAGCTATGAGTGCATGGAACTTCCTTCCATCTTATATAGTGTAAGTGAACAACAAACCTGGTTTCAATAAACAAATAAAATAACACCTCACGGCACAACGCCTCTCCCCCATGTGACCTACTTGTTGTGTGTATCTACTGACATGTATGTGTAACTGATAGATGCACACTACTACATGTTAATGTTTTTAAATGTATGTACATTGTAAAGTATTTTGTCTGTAATGATTTTTCATAATGTGTCGGACCCCAGTTAGACGAGCTGTTGCCATTGGTGTCGGCTAATGGGGATCCTAATAATCAAATCAAATAAAACATTCTTATAGTTCTCTGAACTTTTTGAGAACATTCCCAATGTCAAACCGTTTGGAGAACACTCTTGGCATATTACAAACATGTAATTAAATGTAACCATGTGTGAATCTTCAGGAAACATTCTGTTAATTAAAGTAATTCCAAGATTTTTTTTTGTCAAGTTCCTTAAATGTGCTGAGAATGTTCCAAAACCAAGCAACTATCCTTCCCAGAAAGTTGTGGGAAGGTTTATGCACTATAACCATAGCACAACCAGTCTCTCACCAAGCTCTCAAAAACATATGGTTCACAGAACGTTTTGTGCTAGCTGGGACACACACACGCATACACACAGGTTATCCCCTGCATATTACATCAGGCCCTCCCTGTCTGAGCTCTGTGCCCTTCATGTGCCCACTGAAAGATTCATGTTCACACTCCATGACAACCTGTGGACATGCAAACACAGGCACAGGCACACAGACCCAACCTTATACACCTGTGCCCGCTGGGCAGTTGGGGCAACTCATCTGCATCGTTTGGATCCAGCAGGAAGGAAAAGCAAATAGTGAACTAACAAAACCACCTTGGCTGAGTGTGGGTGGAAGTCCTTCTCTCTACCCCCCGTTCCCCCCACAGTATTTAGGTGAGATTAGGTGTGCCTGCTCCTGCTGTAAACCCTGATTTACCTGCTAGTGCTGTTAGCTCTGAGATTACCCTTCTGTAGGACCATTGTTTCCCCTCACGGAGCGCTGGCTGGTTTTGGGCTGAGAGCGACTGACCAATGAGATCACTTTCAATCCCCAGAAACATCAACAGAGCAGCACTCAGCAAATGCAGCATACAACTGTTGGATGGAAACACTCATCACTGATGAGATGGAACACTCATCATCAGTGATGAGATGGAACAACATATACTGCTGCTTTACAACCCTCATAGCTGTCTCTCACCTGCGAGTTAAACAATCCCGGTGTCTGACAGAAACAGCCAGCGGCTCCTGACACCACTAAGCAGCTCTGGGACATGGACGTAGTCCAACGCAAACCCAACCAGACCCAGTACACAGGAAACCAACACAGAGCCAATACAAAAGTTTATCCAATGATGTACAGTCTTTCCAGGGCAAGAGTGAATGATGTCTAAAGGAGAGAGAGAGAGGGGTGTTGTCTCTCTAGACATATGACTTTCTCTGTCAGGACAGTGCTAACCTGCAGCGGAACTATTTCCATTACAGGATCAACGTGTGAAGCAGACATACAGGCAGGTCCATAATTATAGGCACCTTTGATGAAGATGAGCAAAAAATACAGGATCAAATAATTTGTAAAAAATACTGAACTATATTGCAATTTTTTAAATTTCATGATATGATTTTATACTAGTACAATTGCTTAGAGAAATAGATTTAGTTTAATAAGTAATAATTAAATTAAATTAAAAGATTGGGGTCAAAATTATTGACACCCCTGTTTTCAGTAGCTTCAGCACCCTGTACCACACGCTTTCATACTGTTGGTCGAAGCTGACTCGACATTGACAGACACTCTGTTCACGAATGGGTACTGTTAGGGAGGCACACCCAATGAGCAGCACATCGAGACAGGCCATCCAGTGGGCCATTTAAAAACGTGGGAACAGGTATCATGTCTTCAACAGTGAAAATGACACTCAAGTCACAGAGTTGCTCGAGAAGATCGAGCAGATAGTTACAGGAAACAGTGCCAGCAATTATGAAAATGACAGTGCATTGTTGCTTAGGATTGAGGAGAAGAGGAGAGGAGTAGAGAGCCAAAGAGAGGCATTTGAGATGAATAAAATAAAAAGTTCTATTGATAGGTACAGTAGTTCTTCTCCGCTTTGACAATAAATCAAATATTCAGCGTGTCAGTGGAGGAGTAGTGTCTTATCTAATATAATCACAACACTAACCCAAAGGACATGAAAAGTAAATATATTTGCCTCTGCTCATGAGCTTTGGAAAGACCAAAGAATATTGAAAGAAATTATTTTTATTAAAAATACAGGAGAGTAAACTCAGGCTGTATCCACAAAGAGTCTCAGAAAAGGTCCTAGGAATCCTGTTAAACCCTGTTTTAAGACCAAAAAAACTCCCAGCTCAGAGTAGGTTTTAGGATGATGTTAAGACACTGCTCAGACAAACTCAGAGCCAGGAGTAGAATCAAGTCATAAAAGTTTGTCAGCTGTTCAGCTAATCACGGCAGTTGGAGGTTCCCGCAAAGGAAAGATAGTGATGACACTCATTGACATTGTCGAAAAAAATGGGGAATAACCAATTGCGATGAAGCATCGCCAGCTGTGAGCTCTAGTACAATTCAGACAACCATGGGGAATGTGACTGTACATCACACAGGGCCGGCTCCAGGCATACGCTATATAAGTGGGGGTTTTTTGGAGCTCAGTCAACTTACTTTTGAGAGTTAGAATAGTAGAACACACAAATTGCAAGTTCAATTATTTTTATGCATCAGCAGTTTTTCTCTTGTTTTTAAAGTCACTCAATTAGCTACGTCAGCAAAAAAATAATAAAGATTGGTAAGTTAGTCTAGCCAGTTATCTAAGTTTGTAGTAATCATGGCCAAATACCAACTGGGCACCCAGGGCACATGGCCTGTCATGCCAAATAGTGTCTCCGAAAAGTGTACCCCCCCAGCATCACAATGGGATGTGATGAGTTCTAGCTTCTGTTGCTAGAGCTGTTTGCTAGAACTTGCAAAATTCTGACTGGATTACGTAATGAACCAAAGTGTCCGTTGCTATGCTGGTTGCTTGGCTCTATTTTACATCATAGCGGTCTGACTACCTGCTGCTTCATAGGACCGAAAAGACTGGAGAGAGAGAACACTCTCTACCATATATTTGTCTTTACATAAGAAAATATTATTAAATAGGATGAAATGATTTAAGCTGTTTGTAGATTGATTTGATTGTGACATTGCTAGCTACTTATTTACCTCAGCCTGACTAGTCAGCTAACATTAGTAAGCTAGCAGACAGTTTAATTTAGCTAACGTTATCTAGCTAGCTAACTGTCATTGTAGATTTCTGTTTTTATGTAGCTTGCACTTTAATGGCATCCCTCTGAGATTTTATTTTATCTTTCCAAACAGGTGAAGTACGATGAAGGCACTACTGATCTCGAAAGAGGTGCAATATTCGTAGTGAGGCAGAAAAATTCAGAATTCAGGGTAACGTTAAGTAGCTAACTTCTATTAGATCACTGGAAGGATTTATTGTACAGACATTTTTCAATGCTTAGCCATCTAGTTGGTCATCTACATTTTGGGAGCGATACATTTAGTTATAAACTCAGCAAAAAAAGTAACGTCCTCTCACTGTCAACTGTGTTTATTTTCAGCAAACTTAACATGTGTAAATATTTGTATGAACATAGCAGGATTCAACAACTGAGACATAGACTGAACAAGTTCCACAGACATGTGACTAACAGAAATGGAATAATGTGTCCCTGAGCACTGATGGAGGGATTGTGCGTTCCTGGTGTAACTCAGGCAGTTGTTGTTGCCATCCTGTACCTGTCCCGCAGGTGTGATGTTCGGATGTACCGATCCTGTGCAGGTGTTGTTACATGTGGTCTGCCACTGCGAGGACGATCAGCTGTCCGTTCTGTCTCCCTGTAGCGCTGTCTTAGGCATCTCACAGTACGGACATTGCAATTTATTTCCCTGGCCACATTTGCATTCCTCATGCCTCCTTGCAGCATGCCTAAGTCACATTCACGCAGATGATCAGGGAGCCTGGGCATCTTTCTTTTTGTGTTTTTCAGAGTCAATAGAAAGGTCTTTTTAGTGTCATAAGTTTTCATAACTCTGACCTTAATTGCCTACCGTCTGTAAGCTGTTAGTATCTTAACGACCGTTCCACAGGTGCATGTTCGTTAATTCAAATCATTTCAAATCAAAGTTTTTTTGTCACCTGCGCCGAATACAACAGTGAAATGCTTGCTTACAGGCTCTAACCAATAATGCAAAAAAGGTGTTCGGTGAACAATAGGTAAGTAAAGAAATAAAACAACAGTAAAAAGACAGGCTATATACAGTAGTGGAGCTATTAAACTGGCAATTGTTTATGGTTCATTGAAAAAGCATGGGAAACAGTGTTTAAGCCTTTTATAATGAGGATGTGTGAAGTTATTTGGATTTTTACAAATTATCTTTGAAAGACAGGGTCTTGAAAAACGGACGTTTCTTTTTTTGCTGAGTTTATGTCTGTAATATTGAGGTATCTAGCTATAAGTTAACCCAGATCAATCAAATGGATAGGTGTAAAGAATTATGGTAACTCCAACTGTCCTTAACAAGGTGTTAGACGGAGACAGACTGACTGACTGACAGACAGACAGACAGACTGACAGACAGACAGACAGACAGACAGACAGACAGACAGACAGACAGACAGACAGACAGACAGACAGAAACACACACGGAGAGAGGAAGAAAGTTAGAAAGGATGGAAGGGAGAGGTGGGAAGACAGAGAGAGACAGACAGACAGACAGACAGGGGGAACAGACAGAGGGGGAAGACAGAGAGAGAGGTGGGAAGACAGAGAGAGAGAGGGGGGAAGACAGAGAGAGAGGTGGGAAGACAGAGAGAGAGGGGGGAAGACAGAGAGAGAGGTGGGAAGACAGAGAGAGAGAGGGGGGAAGACAGAGAGAGAGAGGGGGAAGACAGAGAGAGAGGTGGGAAGACAGAGAGAGAGAGGTGGGAAGACAGAGAGAGAGGTGGGAAGGAAGAGGTGGGAAGAGAGAGATAGTGAGGTGGGAAGACAGAGAGAGAGAGGTGGGAAGAGAGAGAGGTGGGAAGACAGAGAGAGAGGGGGAAGAGAGAGAGAGAGGTGGGAAGAGAGAGAGGTGGGAAGACAGAGAGAGAGGTGGGAAGACAGAGAGAGGTGGGAAGACAGAGAGAGAGAGGTGGGAAGACAGAGAGAGAGAGGTGGGAAGAGAGAGAGAGGTGGGAAGACAGAGAGAGAGGTGGGAAGACAGAGAGAGAGGGGGGAAGAGAGAGAGAGAGGGGAAGACAGAGAGGGGGAAGACAGAGAGAGAGGTGGGAAGACAGAGAGTGAGGTGGGAAGACAGAGAGAGGTGGGAAGACAGAGAGTGAGGTGGGAAGACAGAGAGAGAGGTGGGAAGACAGAGAGTGAGGTGGGAAGACAGAGAGAGAGAGGTGGGAAGACAGAGAGAGAGGTGGGAAGACAGAGAGAGAGAGGGGAAGAGAGAGAGGGGGAAGAGAGAGAGAGAGGGGGGAAGACAGAGAGAGAGGTGGGAAGACAGAGAGAGAGGTGGGAAGAGAGAGAGGTGGGAAGACAGAGATAGTGAGGTGGGAAGACAGAGAGAGAGGTGGGAAGAGAGAGAGGTGGGAAGACAGAGAGAGAGAGGGGGGAAGAGAGAGAGAGAGGTGGGAAGACAGAGAGAGGTGGGAAGACAGAGAGAGAGGTGGGAAGACAGAGAGAGAGGTGGGAAGAGAGAGAGAGAGGTGGGAAGAGAGAGAGAGGTGGGAAGACAGAGAGAGAGGTGGGAAGACAGGAGAGAGGTGGGAAGAGAGAGAGAGGTGGGAAGAGAGGAGGTGGGAAGAGAGAGGTGGGAAGAGAGAGAGAGGTGGGAAGAGAGAGAGAGGTGGGAAGAGAGAGAGAGGTGGGAAGAGAGAGAAAGGTGGGAAGAGAGAGAGAGGTGGGAAGAGAGAGAAAGGTGGGAAGAGAGAGAGAGGTGGGAAGAGAGAGAAAGGTGGGAAGAGAGAGAGAGGTGGGAAGATAGAGGGAGAGAAACAGAGAGAGAAATACATTATTGTTTGTATTTCAACAACTCTTGGCTTCCAACTTATTCAATCACATGTACCTACGGGGGAAGGATGGCCAGCCACACAGGAGGGTGATTTTTACTAAGGAGGAGAAGGAGGTCTTTCTGACTGAGATACAGTACATGCTGGCCATTTAGAAGTGAAAGGAATGATTGCCAAAATCAATCTACGTTTCTTCTGGCATGCGATTGTCAAGGAGGAATGTGCAAGTGAAACAACTTTTTCTTTGTAAATCACATTCTATTATATCTGAAATTATTATGATTTCAATTAATGTCATACCAGAGAGCACACAATGTTTCAATTTGTCACGTTGTACTTAAAGCTTAGTACCCGTCTAAGCCTGCCAGAAGTTTGAGAAGATGAAGACTGTGGCACCAGAGTTCAAGCCTATCAAAGATGTTGCACCATGACACATGATTGGTAGGAGTCACAATTCAAATTTTGCACTGATAAGTTGTTTTGTAATGGTTGCTTCACTTGACCACAGCTGAGTTCAATACTGTAGAATGTGTCTGTGTGTGTCAGTATCCTTACAAATATGACAATCTGCATACTATATGACACAGATAGGGGTAAGAATAAAGTGACCTTCTCTCTAACACTTTAAATGTTAAGGGTGGACCTCACCGTACCCTTCACAAAATCCAGGAATGGCAACCGCTGGTGTCTGACGGCAACCGAATACATTAACAAGTGGGTGGAGGCAATACCCATTAAGGTCAGTAAAGGAAGAGAATGTTCTTAACTCTAAATTCCCTTCTGTAACCCAATCAAAAGGGTGCTGGGAACCAAAAATAGATGTTCATTTTGTAAGATACCCATCAAGGACAAGACTGGCGAGTCCACATCCAAGGCGATGATGGACATCTTCAACGCCAACAGTTCTCCTGAGGTCATCTTGAGTGACAGTGGTCGTGAACTCTGGAACACGGTAAGGATATTATAGGCTGCATTCTGTAACCAACTATATAAATAGCCAAGTCTATATACTGATGTACGATTTTCTGTAGACCAACAAAGCCTTGTTTGAGGACTAGGAGGTGAAGCACTGGGTCTCTGCTGCATATCATCCATTTGTTTTTAGGTTGTTCTTTTTTACAAATAGATGTTATTGTTTTTCCATGGTACATACTGTAATCAGACATATTTGAGTATCTTACATTCTCAATAGATATCTCTTTCCTACCCCCTCCTCCAGGTTTGGATGAACGGACCAACTCAAGATTGCCATGGGCAAGTCCCTTGACAGGTTCCAGGAACAGTGGGAGGACAACCTGAAGGTAAATCTCTTTGCACACAATGGCAGCGTCCAGGCCGTGTTGCAAGCACAGCTTCAGATGCAATCACTAGGCAAGGGCAATTTAAGTGTAGGAAAGGATGAAACAGCATTTGTGCCACCAGTAAGTACAGATAGTTGTATAAATCCCCCCCGCACTGTCCCCGCAGTCGGACAATTTTCATGCTCAACCGGTGTCGCTCATTCAGCCAACAGAAACTTTAAACCGGTTCTCCCCATTAAGCAACGATTCGGTGTCAGAGGCTGAGCCTTCTCAGGTCTCTCCTCCACCTGTTACGTGGTCTGAGCCGCCGAAAGCCTCCCACCATTAGCTCTGACAAAGAGATAATCCTAGCGATTGGCGACTCCATTACCCACAATATTAGACTTAAAAATAATCATCCAGTAATCATACACTGTTTACCAGGAGCAGGGCTACTGGCGTAAAGGCTAATCTGAAGATGGTGCTGTCTAAGGCTAAAACTGGCGAGTGTAGAGAGTATAGGGATATTGTTATCCTCGTCGGCACCAATTATGTTTTGATGAAATAGTCAGAGGTCACCAAGCGCAACATAGCTTCAGTGTGTAAATCAGCTAGAAAGATGTGTCGGCATTGAGTAATTGTCTCTGGCCCCCTCCCACTTAGGTAGAGTGATGAGCTCTACAGCAGACTTTCTGCCCCTCCCAAAAGATAGAATTTGTAGATAATTGGCCATCTTTCTGGGACTCACCCATGAACAGGACCAAGCCTGGCCTGCTGCGGAGTGACAGACTCCATCCTAGCTGAAGGGGTGCTCTCATCTTATCCATGAACATAGACAAGCATGTGTATGTGACCAATAACATTTGATTTGATTTGAGACCGGGCTCTAACTCTTCTAGCTCCACAATGAGATAGGGTGCAGGCCTGCCTACCAGCTTAGTGGAGTCTGCCACTAGCACAGTCACTGTAGTCAGCTCAGCTATCCCCATTGAGACCGTGTCTGTGCCTCGATTTAGGTTGAGCAAAACTAAACATGGTGGTGTTCGCCAATCTCACTGGAATAAAGACCTCCTCCATTCCTGTCAGTATTGAAAGTGATTGTGATACCTCACATCTCAAAACAGGGTTACTTAATGTTAGATCCCTCCCCTCACCCAAGCCAGTCATAGTCAACAAACTAAACACTGATCATAATCTTGATGTGATTGGCCTGACTGAAACATGACTCAAGCCTGATTCATTTACTGTGATAAATCAGGCCTCTCCTCCTGGTTACACTAGTGACCATATCCCCCGCGCATCCCGCAAAGGCAGAGGAGTTGCTAACATTTATGACCACACATTTTAATGTACAAAAAAAAGACTGCGTCTTTTGAGCTTCTAGTCATGAAATCTATGCAGCCTACTCAATCACTTTTTATGGCTACTGTTTACAGGCTTCCTGGGCCGTATACAGCGTTCCTCACTGAGTTCCCTGAATTGCTATCGGACCTTGTAGTCATGGCATATAATATTCACATTTTTGGTGACATGGAAAAGTCCACAGACCCACTCCAGACCTACTTATTGCCACAGTCATACCCTGGATCTAGTTTTGTCCCATGGAATAAATATTGTGGATCTAAATGTTTATCCTCATAATCCTGGACTATCGGACCACAATCGTATTACGTTTGCAAGCGAAACAAACAATCTGCTCAGACCCAAACCAAGGATCATCAAAAATTCTTGGACAACCCAAAGATTCCTAGATGCCCTTCCAGACTCCCTCCACCTACCCAGGGATGTCTGAGTACAAAAATCAGTTAACCATCTAACTGAGGATCTAAATTTAACCTTGCCAAATACCCTAGATGCAGTCGCACCCCTAAAAACAAAAAACATTTGTCACAAGAAATTTGCTCAATAAAATTGGAATGGAAATGGCGCTCCACCAAACTGGAAGTCTTCCGACTAGCTTGGAAAGACAGTACCGTACAATATCAAAGAGGACTCAGTGCTGCTCGATTATCCTATTTTTCCAACCTAATTGAGGAGAACAACAACAATTCCAAATTAATTTTTCATACTGTTGCAAAGCTAACTAAAAAGCAGCATTCAACAAGAGAAGATAGCTTTCACTTCAGCAGTGATAAATTAATGAACTTCTTCTAAGAAAAGGTCATGATCATTAGAAAGCCAATTACAGACTCCTCTTTGAATCTGCGTATTTCCCCAAAGCTCAGTTGTCCTGAGTCTGCAGGACCTAGGATCAATGGAGACACCCACCTTATTTAATTCTGTATCTCTTGACACATTCCTGAATATAGTCATGGCCTCCAAACCCGCAAGCTGCATACTGGATCCTATTCCAACTAAACTACTGAAAGAGCGGATCCCTGTGCTTGGCCCTCCCATGTTGAACATAATAAATGGCTCCCTATCCACCAGATGTGGACCAAACTCACTAAGAGTTGCAGTAAAAAAGCCTCTCTTGAAATAGCCAAAACTATTGGCCTAAATCGAATCTCCCATTCCTCTCAAAACTTGTAGAAAAAGCTGTTGCACAGCAACCCACTGCTTTTGTCTACAATAATGTATACAAAACGCTTCCGTCTGGTTTTTGACCCCATCATACCACAGAGATTACACTTGTGAAGGTGGTAAATTACCTTTTAATGGTGTCATACCAAGGCTCTGCATCTGTCCTCGTGCTCCTAGACCTTAGTGCTGCTTTTGACACCATCGATCACTACATTATTGTGGAGAGATTAGAAACCCTAATTGGTCTACATGGACAAGGTCTTGCCTGGTTTAGATCTTATCTGTCGGGAAAGATTGCAGCTCGTCTCTGTGGATGGTTTTTCCTCTGACAAATCAATTGTAAGTTTCGGGCGTTCCTCAAGGTTCCGTTTTAGGATGATATCGTCCTAATGGCCTGGTAGTCAGGATGATGTCAAAAGCAGCACTAAGGTCTAGGAGCACGAGGACAGATGCAAAGCCTCGGTCTGATGCCATTAAAAGGTCATTTACCACCTTCACAAGTGCAGTCTCAGTGCTATGATGGGGTCTAAAACCAGACTGAAGCATTTCGTATACATTGTTTGTCTTCAGGAAGGCAGTAAGTTGCTGCGCAACAGCCTTTTGTAAACATTTTGAGAGGAATGGAAGATTCGATATAGGCCGATAGTTTTTTATATTTTCTGGGTCAAGGTTTGGCTTTTTCAAGAGAGGCTTTATTACTGCCACTTTTAGTGAGTTTGGTACACATCTGGTGAATCCAGAGAATGACAGACTTTGATGACAAAGGACCACCGAGTCAACTTCCTGTCCAGTGAGCACAGCACAAAAAGGTGAGTCCAAAAATGTCTTGTATGCTGCTGTATAAATAAAGTAATATGCCGAGGAGATATGTACCATATACTGTAGCTAAGAAAGTAATACTTAGTGTATGTTGTGTAGTAAGCTGTTAGTAGCCCATGTTATTCCGTCCTAGCTCGCTCATTAATGTCTTCATCCAAATTACGGATTGCCTCTTATCTGCTTGTCGTCCCCTTATGCCATAGTCTGTACATCTCAACTGTCATTAGAAACCACATTTGTTTAAGCAAGTCAGCCACGTCAGCTATGTGTTTTTAAAAGGCAGTAAATGAGGCTGAATGAACTGTTTCTTTGCCAGACAAGACTCCGCTGATAGCCAGGTGTAGCAGTGGTAAGGTGTTGGGACTCTGCTGTTGGGACTCTGCTGTTGGGACTTTATGTAGGCCCTAACAGTTTGTGGGCACCGCTTGTCACAATTATAGTGCAGTTAATGTATTGTTTAGTGTTGTGTTGTGTTGTGTTGCATATTGGCTTTGCTTTGTTGGCATGCAACTAAAAAACATTTTGAGGGAGTTTGTCCTACCAAGATTTACATGCTAAAATCGCCACTGCGTATGATAAGGACAGATCCCTATGATCTGATGGAAACGAATGTTCTCTCCAGTTTAAGTCATAACTCCCAATGCCTACCAATGCAAAAGCTGCCATCACCCTGTCAATGATGGCCTGGGGTTGCGTTCAGTGACAGTATCCTCTCTAGCGGCGGACTAAAATAATGAAACCCAACTAGAGAACTGCAACGACCAGCCATCTGTCTAACAGGAAAACAGGGTTTTTCTGGTCTACGGTGTTGGCAGGGAGGTCATTCCACATGGAGAGAGGGAGGGAGGCATGAAGAAAGGAAGGAAGGAAGGAAGAGAGAGAGAGAGAGAGAGAAGAGAGAGAAGAGAGTTCCTAAGCAGCATTAGACTTAAGAGAGACAGGGATTACCAGAGGGACGAGAAGACGAGAGCTCTCTGTTTTATCAGAATTATCACTAATCCAATCCTATTCGTGCTACAGCATCACTCCCACACAAATACACACACACACACACAAACACATCTAACGATTGCTGGGAGCTAAAGTGCTTTTCAGAGAGAGAAAGAGAGAGGGAGAATTACATAATCTGCGCAGGTTCTATCAGACCTGGACCCTGATAGTTAACCTAAACAATAGATCCAGATTTCAGGATCACAAAAACGATACTATTTGGACACAGCTCTATTAGAACACACACAAAACTATACCTATCTATGACTAAATATCAGCACCGCAGGTAGCTGTCACATGGCTATGAACGAGCTGAGAGACAAAGCAAGAAGAGCATTCTATGCCATTAAAAGAAACATTAAAATCTAAATTCCAATTAGGATCTGGCTCAAAAAGGTACAATCAGTTATAGAACCAATTGCTCTATATGGTAGTATGGGATCCGTTCTCCGATAATGAATTTACCAAATGGAACAAACATCCAATCGAAATACTGCACGCTGAGTTTTGCAAGAGTGTATTGATACAAGCTTGTAGAGCAGAAGTGGGCCAATAGCCCCTCCTTATTTGAATTGAGAAAAAAAGCCATATGATTTTACAACCATCTAAAAACAAGCGATCTCAAAATATTTAATCACTAAAGCCCTACAATGTCAAGGGATGAAACAAGAAAAGAGTCCCCTCAGTCAGCTGGTTCTGAGGCTCACCTCACTTCAATAACTTCAATGTTATTTAGCTCCAAACAGACAGTACACGGTGGCAGACTACAGATGTAGGATCTGAATTTGAGCCAATTTGTGACAGCAGGAAAATATTCCTGCAGGAACAATGAATGGGAATTATGTGGATGATACATTTTTATTTTATTTTTTAGGGGTTGTCTACATTTTTGTTAGGGAAAATCAAGTCTGACATTTCAAAGTGGAAATTACAAACTTCAGAAGCCATTTTAAACCTCAAACACACTAAGAGTTTAAAATGTCCTGCATTGCAGGAAAGTTCTCCTGCAGCAGTGTGATCAAATTTAGATCCTACATCTGTATATGACCACTGTGACTGATGGAAAACACTGATTATGTCCAGACTCAGTGAGCACAGCATGGCCATAGAGATGTGCTCACTCCGCTCCTAGAGAAAGGTAGAGTTGCATTTCCTATTAAACTGTGTCAAATACACAATTAAGGTTAAGTGCATTGCTCAGCTCGGTTAACGACCCCACACTCTTAACCACTAGGCTATCTGCCACCACTAGTATCTTTCTTTCCCAAAATTCTAATTAATTTAAAAGAATTTGAAACTAAAAAAATAGGACGCAAAAATATATTTATTGGGTGAAAAATGTGGCCTCCTACTGTTGCAAAGGGAGGGAATATTTCTGGTAACTTTCTAAGTTTACCAGTAAACTAACAGAATTTTGATAACTTTCACATTTTCTTATTTTGTATTTTATCACATGACATCTAGAGGCCTTTTTTTGTTACTATAACTGTTGTTATCTCTGGCCCTCAGTGTGGCTTTATCACATATAAAATAATCAAAGAAGATGATTTTAAAATTACAAAAATACAATGACGAAGCTGTAAAACATTATCCTAAACATGAAATCGTCAACTTAGTGAATCAATTGGTGCTCAATATGAGGATTTCAGCATGAAATGTCCTTCATATTTTTTACACACTTTTATTTATTTTACTATGTCAATATATATTTGTTGTCAATGTTTTGCCTCCAAACTGGTTGCAGTTGTGGAAAATAGTAAAAAAGTAAATAATTGAAAATGTCAGTGTTGATTAGATGCTTTTTTCATTAATTAGGCTATTTTCTCTTGAACTATATGGCCTGTCTACTAACACAGATATTTAAAAAAGAATATTACTATATAGGATTTATATATATATTTTAAGCTATTCAAGTATAAATTACAAGAGATACCATACACTACATGACCATAAAGTATGTGGACACCTGCTCATGGAACATCTCATTCCAGAAATTTGACGAACTTACTCGTTGGAAAGGTGGCATCCTATGACAGTGCTACGTTGAAAGTCACTGAGCTCTTCAGTAAGGCCATTCTACTGCCAATGTTTGTCTATGTCTGTGTGCTCAATATTATACATTTGTCAGCAACTGGTGTGGCTGACATAGCCAAATCCACAAATTTAAAGGGGTGTCCACATACCTTTGTATATATAGTGTAGATTACCATAGATTACCTGTTAATTACCAAAATGACTGAACGTTCTGGTATCTTTGGTAAATAACGCGTAGCTTTGCAATTCTACACCTGCCACAACCTGAGGGACATCTGGTGAAAAGTACAATCTGTGTAACGATTGTCCTCTTCTTATGACGAGGAGTAAGAGAGATCGGACCAATGTGCAGCGTGGTAAGTGTCCATAAAGATACTTTATTTACATGAACACTAAACTACAAAATAACAACGTGAAATACCGAAACAGTCCAGTGGGGCACAAACACTCACAACTCAAAAGTGAAACCAGGCTACCTAAGTATGGTTCTCAATCAGGGACAACGATTGACAGCTGCCTCTGATTGAGAACCACACCAGGCCAAACACAGAAATCCCAAAACAAGGAAAAGGAACATAGACAACCCACCCAACTCACACTAAAACAAAGACATAACAACAGAATTAAGGTCAGAATTAAGACAGTACCCCCCGCCAAAGTTGCGGACTCCGGCCGCAAAACCTGAACCTATAGGGGACGGTCTGGGTGGATGTCTGTCCGTGGTGGCGGCTCTGGCGCAGGACGTGGACCCCACTCCACCATAGTCTTTCTCCGCCTCTTTAACCGTCTCCGTGGCCTCTTTAGAGCGGCGGCGACCTCCTGATGGACGGCTCCAGCTCCTGACCGACCTCGGACTGGAGCTCCGTGCGGGCTCTGGCAGCTGGCAGCTCCTGACTGACTGGGCGGGGCTCTGGCAGCTCCTGGCTGACGGATGGCTCTGGCAGCTCCTGGCTGACAGACGGCTCTGGTAGCTCCTGACTAACGGGCGGCTCTGGCAGCTCAGGACAGACTGGCGGCTCTGGCAGCTCAGGACAGACGGGCGGCTCTGGCAGCTCAGGATAGACGGGAGCACCTGTAGGGAGGAGAAGGAGAGACAGCCTGGTGCAGGGGGCTGCCACCGGATGGCTGGTGCGTGGAGGTGGCACCGGATAGACCGGACCGTGAAGGTGCACTGGAGGTCTCGAACACCGAGCCTGCCCAACCCTACCTGACTGGATGCTCCCCGTAGCCATGCCAGTGCGGCGAGGTGGAATAGCCTGCACTGGACTGTGCTGGCGAACTGGGGACACCATGAGTAGGGCTGGTGCCATGTAACCCGGCCCGAGGAGACGCACTGGAGACCAGATGCGCTGAGCCGGCTTCATGGCACCTGGCTCGATGCCCACTCTAGCCCGGCCGATATTTTGGGGGGGTCACTCTCTTTTCAATGAGATTTCATTGGGAATCTAAAATTCTAAGACAGTTGCTTGCAGTTCCTATCGCTTCCACTGGATGTCAACAGTCTTTAGAAATTGGTTGATGTTTTTCCTTTGAGAAATTAAGAAGTAGGGCTGTCCAGAACGAGGGTCGAGTGAAGTGTACTGTTTGATAGAGGCGCGGGACCTGAAAAGCACGCTCCACTTTGTTTTCCTCCAGTATTGAACACAGTTTATTACGTCTTACATTTTATAGACTATTTAAAAATACCTAAAGTTGGATTAGGAAAGTTGTTTGAAGTGTTTGGATCAAGTTTACAGGTAACAAATTAGATCATGTGTAGTCATGTTGGGCGAGTTGGAACCGGTGTATTTTCTGAATCATGTGCACCAAATAAATGGACATTTTGGATCTATAAAGACACAATTTATCGAAGAGAAGGACCATTTGTGATGTTTAATGGACATATTGGAGTGCCAACAGAAAAAGATCTTCAAAGGTAAGGCATGAATTATATGTTATTTCTGACTTTTGTGTTGTGCCTGGCAGGTTGAATTATGATTTTCATGTGTATGTTTGCTGGGGTAATGTCCTCGGATAATAGCATGGTTTTCTTTTGCCGTAAAGCCTTTTTGAAATCTGACACAGTGGCTGGATTAACAAAAATCCATCTTTAAATCGGTGTATAACACTTGTATGATTTATGAATTATTATTATGAGTATTTCTGTTTTTGAATTTGGCGCACTGCTATTTCACTGGGTGTTGGCAAATCAATCCCGTTAACGGGATTGGCGTGTGAAGGGATCACTAAGAGTTAAATCCCTGTGGATTGATGAGGAATTTCAAAATTGTATGGTGGAGAGGGATGAGGAAGAGGAATGGCAAATAAGTTTGGCTGCACAACCGATTGGCAAACGTACTGCAAATTGAGAAATCATGTGATTAAACTTAAGAAAATGGAGAAACTATACTATCAAACAAAGAAAAATTATATAAAGAATGACAGTAAAAAGCTTTGGAACACCTTAAATGAAAAGGCAAACTCAGCTCCATCATTTATTGAATCAGAAGGCTCATTCATCACAAAACCCACTGATATTGCCAATTATTTTAATGATTTTGTTCCCTGGCAAGATTAGCAAACTTAGACAAGACATGCTTGCAACAAACGCTGACACTGCACATCCAAGTGTAACTGATAAAATTCTGAAAGACAAGTGTTGTAATTTTGAAGCGGTGAAAAGGTGAAAGAGGTGGAAGAGGTGAGAAAATGATTGTTGTCTATCAAAAATGACAAGCAATCGGGGTCTGACAACTTGGATGGAAAATTACTGAGGATAATAGAGGACGATATTGCCACATCTTCAATCAAAGCCTACTAGAGAGTGTATGCCCTTAGGGCTGGAGGGAGCAAAGTCATTCCGCTACCCAAGAATAGTAACGTCCCCTTTACTGGCTCAATTAGCTGACCAATCAGCCTGCTACCAACCCCTAGTAAACATTTGGAAAAATTGTATTTGACCAGATACAGTGGTATTTTACTGTAAACAAATTGACTACAGACTTTCAGCATGCTTATAGGGAAGGACATTCAACAAGTATGGCACTTACACAAATGACTGATGATTGGCTGAGAGAAATTGATGATAAAAAAGATTGTGGCAGCTGCTTTGTTAAACTTTTATTTGTATATATTTATATTTTTTTGGCATTGTTTGCTGTTTTCTTCAGTCTTTTTTCTCTTTAGATCATTCTCTTGGTTGTTGGTGCATTGGGGGGCTCTTGGGTGTGGGGAATGGAATTAACATAATTTTTTATTTTTCTTCTTGTGGGGGGACTGTGGGAGGGGTCTTGAATGGTTGAGGTACAGCTATTCGGGAACTGTGGGGGGGATCTTGGAGGGTTCGGGTTCACGTTTTTTGGCCTAGGAGATCTGTCAACGTGCCCTTGCGCAGGGCATTGACCCTGGATGCTTCTGTGTGTCGCTCTGAATGGGAGTTTGTTGGATGACTGATATGTACAGTCGTGGCCAAAAGTTTTGAGAATGACACAAATATTAATTTTCACAAAGTCTGCTGCCTCAGTTTGTATGATGCCAATTTGCATATACTCCAGAATGTTATGAAGAGTGATCAGATGAATTGCAATTAATTGCAAAGTCTCTCTTTGTCATGCAAATTAACTGAATCTAAAAAAAAACATTTTCACTGAATTTCAGCCCTGCCACAAAAGGACCAGCTGACATCATGTCAGTGATTCTCTCGTTAACACAGGTGTGAGTGTTGACGAGGACAAGGCTGGAGATCACTCTGTCATGCTGATTGAGTTCAAATAACAGACTGGAAGCTTCAAAAGGAGGGTGGTGCTTGGAATCATTGTTCTTCCTCTGTCATCTATGGTTACCTGCAAGGAAACACGTGCCGTCATCATTGCTTTGCACAAAAAGGGCTTCACAGGCAAGGATATTGCTGCCAGTAAGATTGCACCTAAATCAACCATTTACTGGATCATCAAGAACGTCAAGGAGAGCGGTTCAGTTGTTGTGAAGAAGGCTTCAAGAAGGTCCAGCAAGCGCCAGACCGTCTCCTAAAGTTGATTCAGCTGCGGGATTGGGGCACCACCAGTACAGAGCTTGCTCAGGAATTGCACTAGGCAGGTGTGAGTGCATCTGCACGCACAGTGAGGCAAAGACTTTTGGAGGATGGCCTGGTGTCAAGCAAAGAAGCCACTTCTCTCCAGGAGAAACATCAGGGACAGACTGATATTCTGCAAAAGGTACAGGGATTGGACTGCTGAGGACTGGGGTAAAGTCATGTTCTCTGATGAATCCCCTTTCCGTTTGTTTGGGGCATCTGGAAAAAAAGCTTATCCGGATAGGACAAGGTGAGCGCTACCATCAGTCCTGTGTCATGCCAACAGTAAAGCATCCTGAGACCATTCATGTGTGGGGTTGCTTCTCAGCCAAGGGAGTGGGCTCACTCACAATTTTGCCAAAGAACACAGCCATGAATAAAGAAAGGTACCAACACATCCTCTGAGAGCAACTTCTCCCAAAACCATCCAGGAACAGTTTGATGACAAACAGTGCCTTTTCCTGCATGATGGACCACTTTGCCATAAGGCAAAAGTGATCATTTAAGTGACAAAACATCAATATTTTGGGTCCATGGCCAGGAAACTCCCCAGACCTTAATTCCATTGAGAACTTGTGGTCAATCCTCAAGAGGCGGGTGGACAAATGAAAACCCACAAATTCTGACAAACTCCAAGCATTGATTATGCAAGAATGGGCTGCCATCAGTCAGGATTTGGCCCAGAAGTTAATTGACAGCATGCCAGGGCGGATTGCAGAGGTCTTGAAAAAGAAGGGTCAACACTGCAAATATTGACTCTTTGTCTCATTCTCAAAACTTTTGGCCACGCCTGTAGTTGTTGTGCGACTTCACTGCTAGTATATTGTATGTTTCCGTTAATCAATTTAAAAAATATATATATATACATATATATATATATACCAAGCCATAAGGTTGAAGGAATTGTCTGTAGAGCTCCGAGACAGGATTGTGTCGAGGCACAGATCTGGAGAAGGGTACCAAAACATTTGTGCAGCATTGAAGGTCCCTAAGAACACAGTGGCCTCCATCATTCTTCAATTGAAAGAGTTTGGAAGCACCAAGACTCTTCCTAGAGCTGACTGCCGCCGGGCCAAACTGCCACCGGGCCAAACTGCCGCCGGGCCAAACTGAGCGGGCTAAACTGAGCAATCAGGGGAGAAGGTCCTTGGTCAGGGAGGTGACAAAGAACCCGATGGTCACTCTGATAGAGCTGTAGAGTTCCTCTGTGGAGATGGGACAACCTTCCAGAAGAACAACCATCTCCACAGCACTAGAGTGGCCAGACAGAAGCCACTCAATAAAAGGCACATGATAGCTCACTTGGAGTTTGCCAAAAGGCACCTAAAAACTCTCAGACCATAAGAAATAAGATTCTCTGGTCTGATGAAACCAAGATTGAACTCTTCGCCCTGATTGCCAAGCATCACATCTGGAGGAAACCTAGCACCAAACCTACGGTGAAGCATGGTTGTGGCAGCATCATGCTGTGGAGATGTTCTTCAGTAGCAGGGACTGGGAGACTAGTCAGGATCGAGACAAAGATGAACAGAGCAAAGTACAGAAAGATCCTTGATGTTTACCCGCTCCAGAGCCCTCAGGACCCGAGACTGGGGTGAAGGTTCACCGTCCAATAGGACAAGGACCCAAGCACACAGCCAAGACAAGCAGTAGTGGCTTTGGGACAAGTCTCTGAATGTCCTTGAGGGGCCCAACCAGAGCCCAGACTTGAACCCGATCGAACATCTCTGGAGAGACCTGAAAATAGCTGTACAGCGACGCTCCGCATCCAGCCTGACAGAGCTTGAGAGGATCTGCAGAGAAGAATGGCCAAGCTTGTAGCGTTATACTGAAGAAGGCTCAAGGATTTAGTCGCTGCCAAAGGTGATTCAACAAAGTACTGAGTAAAGGGTCTGAATACTTATGTAAATATGATATTTCAGTTTTTTAATTTTTAATACATTTGCAAACATTTCTAAAAACCTGTTTTTGCTTTGTCATTATAGGGTATTACATGTGGATTGATGAGGGGGGAAAACGATTTAATACATTTACAATAAGGTTGTAACAAAATGTAGAAAAGGTCAAGGGGTCTGAAAACTTTCCGAAGGCACTGTATGTGTTTATATATATATCCCCTTGAACTTTGTGGAACATCCAAACAGAGATGGCAAGCTTCAACAGCTTCTCCTACATTGGGCATTCACACCTGTGTGGTTGATGTGACGACACCCATCATGCGATTAGTTTGTCTGCCTTCAACGTTGAGCGAAAAGGAGTGAAATCCAACACTCATCATTCACACAACACAAAAACACACTACCCAAGTAGATGAACATTCATATTTTATTTTTGCCAATTGAATTCGGGAATTCTTGCAAGCAATTTTCTTTTTTCTATTCCATTGTTGTATATTGATGTAGATGTTACTGTTAAGATACCTGTGATATTTGACATTTGAATCTTGATCTTTTAATAACTTGGTATTTTGATCTTTGACGGTTCCATTAGGGAATAAATATGCCGGGTTTAGGTTCCTCTATTTTAATGATTTGCTTCACGTCTCATTACTCCTCCTTGAGCTAAAAAGAGTATTGTAGCCCATTACCATATTCAGATGAGATAAGAATATTTCAGTAATTGTACATTTCATGTCCTTTACACATTGAGTAGACATTGCTTTTCTGTAGACAAACATAAATACCAGTGGAGGTTGTTGAGGGGAGGACGGCTCATAATAATGGCTGGAATGGAGTCAATGGAATGGCATCAAACACATGGAAATGTTTGAACGTGCTGATACCTTTCCACTCATTCCACTCCAGCCCTTACAATTAGCCCATCCTTCCCAATTAAGGTGACACCAACCTCCTGTGACACACATACACTGAGTGTACCAAACATTAAGGACACCTTCCTAATATTGAGTTGAAACCCTCCCATTTGGCCCTCAATTCGTCGGGCATGAATTCTACAAGGTGGCGAAAGTGTTCAAATCACATCCAAATTTAGTGCAGCGTGCGTTTCTTGTGTTTCTAGTTCCGACCATGCAGTAATATCTAACAAATAATCTAACCTAACAGTTTCACAACAACTACCTTATACACACAAGTGTAAAGGAATGAATAAGAATATGTACATAAAAATATATGAATGAGTGATGGCTGAACGGCATAGGCAAGATGGAGTAGATGGTATAGAGTACAGTATATATATGAGATGAGTAATGTAGGGTGTGTACATTATATAAAGTGGCATTGTTTAAAGTGGCTAGTGATACATTTATTACATCAATTTTTCCATTATTAAAGTGGCTAGAGTTGAGTCAGTATGTTGGCAGCAGCCACTCAATGTTAGTGATGGCTGTTTATTGACAGTCAGATGGCCTTGAGATAGAAGCTGTTTTTCAGTCTCTCTGTCCCCGCTTTGATGCACCTGTACTGACCTCGCCTTCTGGATGATAGCGGGGTGAACAGGCAGTGGCTCGGGTGGTTGTTGTCCTTGATGATCTTTTTGGCCTTCCCGTGACATCGGGTGGTGTAGGTGTCCTGGAGGGCAGGAAGTTTGCCCCCGGTGATGCGTTGTGCAGACCTCACTACCCTCTGGAGAGCCTTACGGTTGTGGGTGGAGCAGTTGCCGTACCAGGCGGTGATACAGCCCGACAGGATGTTCTCAATTGTGCATCTGTAAAAGTTTGTGAGTGTTTTTGGTGACAAGCCGAATTTCTTCAGCCTCCTGAGGTTGAAGAGGCGCTGTTGCACCTTCTTCACCACACTATCTGTGTGGGTGGACCATTTCAGTTTGTCTGTGATGTGTACGCCGAGGAACTTAAAACGTTCCACCCTCTCCACTATTGTCCCGTCGATGTGGATAGGGGGCTGCTCCCTCTGCTGTTTCCTGAAGTCCACGATCATCTCCTTGGTTTTGTTGACATTGAGTGTGAGGTTATTTTCCTGACACCACACTCCGAGGGCCCTCACCTCCTCCCTGTAGGCCGTCTCATCGTTGTTGGTAATCAAGCCTACCACTGTAGTGTCATCTGCAAACTTGATGATTGAGTTGGAGGCGTGCATGACCACGCAGTCATGGGTGAACAGGGAGTACAAGAGAGGGCTGAGAACGCACCCTTGTGGCGCCCCAGTGTTGAGTATCAGCGGCGTGGAGATGTTGTTACCTACCGTCACCAGCTTAATGATGTGTTTGGGGGATAGTATGGTGTTAAATGCTGAGCTGTAGTCCATGAACAGCATTCTTACGTAGGTATTCCTCTTGTCCAGATGGGTTAGGGCAGTGTGCAGTGTGATTGCGATTGCATCGTCTGTGGACCTATTGGGGCGGTAAGCAATTTGGAGTGGGTCGAGGGTGTCAGGTAGGGTGGAGGTGATATGGTCCTTGACGAGTCTCTCAAAGCACTTCATGATGACGTAAGTGAGTGCTATGGGGCGGTAGTCATTTAGCTCAGATACCTTAGCTTTCTTGTGAACAGGAACAATGGTGGCCCTCTTGAAGCATGTGGGAACAGCAGACTGGGATAAGGATTGATTGAATATGTCCGTAAACACACCAGCCAGCTGGTCTGCGCATGCTCTGAGGACGCGGCTGGGGATGCCGCCTGGGTCTGCAGCCTTGCGAGGGTTAATACGTTTAAATGTTTTCCTCACATCGGCTGCAGTGAAGGAGAGAAGGAGAGTCCGCAGGTTTTGGTAGCGGGGTGTCAGTGGCACTGTATTGTCCTCAAAGCGGGCAAAAAAAGTGATTTAGTCTGCCTGTTGACCCTGCCACATACCTCTTGCGTCTGAGCCGTTGAATTGTGACTCTACTTTGTTTGACACAGGAGAGGGCTCAGAACGACCCTTGTGGGGGGCTGAGGATCCGGGGAGGAGATGTTGTTGCCTACCCTCCTCCCTGTAGGCCGTCTCGTCTGAGTATGTTGGTGATGCCGAGCTGTAGTCGATACTGACGCTTAGCTTGTTTGATTTCCTTGCGGAGGGAATAGCTACACTGTTTGTATTCGGTCATGTTTCCGGTCACCTTTCCCTGGTTAAAAGCAGTGGTTCGCACTTTCAGTTTTGCGCAAATGCTGCCATCGATCCACGGTTTCTGGTTTGGGAATGTTTTAATTGACGCTGTGGGTACAACATCACCGATGCACTTGCTAATAAACTCACTCACCAAATCAGCGTATTCATCAACGTGATCCACGTGATCGAAGCGATCTTGAAGCGTGGTATCCGATTGGTCGGATCAGCGTTGAACAGACCTGAGCACGGGTGCTTCCTGTTTTAGTTTCTGTCTATAGGCTGGGAGCAACAAAATGGAGTCGTGGTCAGCTTTTCTGAAAGGAGGGCGGGGGAGGGCCTTATATGCGTAGCGGAAGTTAGAATAACAATGATCCAGGGTTTTGCCAGCCTGGGTCGCGCAATCGATAGTGATGCTGGCCCATGTCATCGCCAATGCATCCCACAGTTGTGTCAAGTTGGCTGGATGTCCTTGATGGACCATTCTTGATACACATGGGAAGTTGTTGAGCGTGAAAAACCCAGCAGTGTTGCAATTCTTGACAAAACCGGCAAGCCTGGCATCTACTACCATGCCTCATTCAAAGGCACTTAAATATTTTGTCCTGCCCATTCACCCTCTGAATGGTACACATACACAGTCCATGTCTTAATATTCTCAAGGCTTGAAAATCATTGTTTAACTTGTGTCCTCCCCTTCCTCTACACTGGTTGAAGTGGATTTAACAAGTGACATCAATAAGGGATCAGAGCGTTCACCTGGATTCTGTACCCCCTGTAAAAAGCCTCGTTATTGTTATGTAAATGTTTTGCGTTACCTTTTGATTGATTTAGTTTATTACTTTAGTTTATTTAGTCAATATTTTATTAACTCTATTTCTTGAACTGCATTGGGCTTGTAAGTATTTCACCGTAAGGTCTACACCTGTTGTATTCGGCGCAAATAAAATTTGATTTGATTCGCCTGGTTAGTCTGTCATGGAAAGGTGTTCCTAATGTTTATACACTCAGTGTAGATAGTGTTACACCAGTATAGAGGGAAATATTGAGTGTGTGTTCTACTTGTCCAGTAAACACTGTTGAACGCTTCTGGGACAATGGACCTTGTGGAAACAACTATGTAAATGAGATTGGATGGGTGTGTGGGTTGATTGATTTGATTGTTTCAGAATCATTAATTAATGACCGTTCTCAAAATGGGTGGAGAGCTCTAACGATCAGAAAGAGGTTGGATCGGGATTCCGGAGACAAAGTCTGCACCAAACATTCTGGGAAAGACTGATCAATACTATTAGGGGACAGAGGAGGCTGGTGGGAGGAGCTATAGGAGGACGGACTCATTGCAATGGCTAGAATGGCATTAATGGAACATCTGGAGTTTCCATATGTTTGATGCCGTACAATGAGCCCTTCCTCTTAATGCTCCTCCCACCAGCCTCCTCTGTTTAAGGGCATGGAGGGATATAGCAGGGAAAGTAGGGATGGATTAGAGGAGGGATGGAAGGATGCTGGAGGGGAGATAGAGGGATGGAAATGGAGAGATGGATAGAGGGGATGGAGAGTGTTGGATGTGGATAGTCACTGATCCAGGGTCCATAGGGCAGTTTTAGTCTGATTGGAGATTTCTCAGCATGTGTTGTGTTGATCCTGTTCAAAGTAAAACAGGGATTCATTTTATTGATTAAAAACATGATTCTGATTAAAACGGCTGCTGCTGAGTGTGTGTGTGTGTTTGCACGCTTGTGTGTGCTTGCCATTTTCAAGAACTCCCCGGATCCCAGGTGACCCCTGCAGCGATGCATCCTGGGTATCAGACCTGGGTTCAAATACTATTTAAGGTATTTCAATAAAAGTGGAGACTGGTGGGAGGAGCTATAGTAGGGTGATCATTGTAATGGCTGGAATGGAATTAATGGAATGGTATCAAACACATCAAACATATGGAAACCACACGTTTGACTCCGTTCCATTGATTCCATTCCAGCCATTCCAATGAGCATGTCCTCCTATAGTTCCTCCCACCAGCCTCCACTGTTCACTAACTTTAACATACATTTCGAAGTAAGTATTTGAATATTTTTAGTCTTTGAAAATACAAGTAGTTTAATTTTTGGAAATGTATTTCAAATACTCCCATGCATTTAAACCCAGGTATGTTTGGTCCTAAGGGTGTTTAATATTTGGAAAGAAGTATTTGAAAATAGTTTAAAATAGCATTTATAGGAAATTCTTTTTAAAAATGGTCAAATACTTAGTGTATAATAGATGTAGTTGATTTTTGCCACTTTATTTGAAAATACTCAAATACACAGAAAAAAGTATTTAAAATAAAAAAACGTACAGCTCCTTCAGAAAGTATTCACACCCCTTCACTTTTCACATTTGGTTGTGTTACAGCCTGCATTTAAAATGTATTACATTTAGATGTTTTTGTCACTGGCCTACACACAATACCCAATAATGTCAAAGTGTCTTTTTATTAACAAATGAATTCAAAATGAAAAGCTTAAGAAGTATTCAACCCCTTTGCTATGGCCAGCCTAAATACATTCAGTAGTAAACATGTGCTTAACAAGTCACAGTTCTATGGACTCACTCTGTGTGCAGTAATAGTGTTTACAATGATTTTTGAATGACTACCTCATCTCTGTACCCCACACATACAATTATCTATAACGTCCCTCAGTCGAGCAGTGAATTTCAAACACAGATTCAACCACAAAGACCAGGGAGGTTTTCCAGTACCTCGCAAAGAAGGCCACCTATTGGTAGATAAAAGAAAAATGTAATTATCCCTTTGAGCATGGCAAAGTTATTAATTACACTTTGGATGATGTATCAATACACCCAGTCACTACAAAGAGACAGGTGTCTGTCACACCCTGACCATAGTTTGCTTTGTATGTTTCTATGTTTTGTTTGGTCAGGGTGTGATCTGAGTGGGCATTCTATGTTACATGTCTAGTTTGTCTATTTCTATGTTTGGCCTGATATGGTTCTCAATCAGAGGCAGGTGTTAGTCATTGTCTCTGATTGGGAACCATATTTAGGTAGCCTGTTTGGTGTTGGGTATTGTGGGTGATTGTTCCTGTCTCTGTGTTTGCACCAGATAGGGGTACACGTTTAGTTTTTTGCCCTAACACTACACAGCAATTTCAAATGATCAAAGCTTGATGATTAGTTGATTGTTTGAATCAGCTGTGTAGTGCTAGGGCAAAAAACAAAGCATGTACCCCTTTGGGGTCCCCAGGACCAAGTTTGGGAAACCGTGCACTAAAGCAATACTGCAACAAAATGTGGCAAAGCAAATCACTTTTTGTCCTGAATACAAACTGTATGCTCGGGGCAAATCCAATACAACACATTACTGAGTACCACTCTCTATATTTTCAGCATAGTGGTTGCATCATGTTATGGGTATGCTTGTAATTCTTAAGGACTGGGAAGTTTTTCAGGATAAAGAAGAAAGCACAGGCAACATCTTATTGGAAAACCTGTTTCAGTCTGCTTTCCGCCAGACACTGGAAGATGAATTCACCTTTCAACAGGACAATAACCTAAAACACAAGGACAAATCTACACTGGAGTTGCTTACCAAGAAGACAGTGAATGTTCCTGAGTGCCGAGTTACAGTTTTGACTTAAATCTACTTGAACATTTATGTCAAGACCTGAAAATGGTTGTTTAGCAATGATCAACAACCAATATGACAGAGCTTGAAGAATTTTTAAAAGAATAACGGGCAAATGTTGCACAATCCAGGTGTGGAAAGCTCTTAGAGACTTACCCAGAAAGACTTTCAGCTGTAATCACTGCCAAAGGTGTTTCTACAAGGTATTGACTCAGGGGTGTGAATACTTACGTAAATGAGATATTTCTGTATTTAAATTTGCAAAGATAAAAAACAACATGTTTTTACTTTTTCATCGTGCGGCTCATTGTGTAGACGGCTGAAAAAACAAACATTTAATCCATTTTGAATTCAGGCTGTAACACAACAACATATGGAATGAGTCAAGGGGCATGACTACTTTCTGAAGGCACTGTTTTAAGAGTCAGTGCTCTTGTTAATGTGTTTCGTTAAAGGGTGTCAGGTAAGCCGTCCCGGGTGGTGCAGTGGTCTAAGGCACTGCATCGCAGTGCTAGCTTTGCCACCAGAGACTCTGGGTTCGAGCCCAGGCTCGACCGGGAGGCCCATGGGGCGGCGCATCGTCCGGGTTAGGCCGGCAGGGATATCCTTGTCTCATTGTGTGCGAGCGACTCCTGTGGCAGGCCGGGCGCAGTGCACGCTGATCAGGTCGCTAGGTGTACGGTGTTTCCTCCGACACATTGGTGCTGCTGGCTTCCGGGTTGGCTGCTCGCTGATTAGCCTGGGTTGTGTTTTGGGGGACGCATGGCTCTCGACCTTCGCCTCTCCCAAGTCCGTACAGGAGTTGCCACGATGAGACAAGACAGTAACTACTAACAATTGGATACCACGAAATTGGGGAGATAAAGTGGGGTAAAAAAAGGTGTCAGGTAGCCTAGAGGTTAAGAGTGTTGGGCCAGTAACTGAAAGGTGTTGATTAAGGCAGCCCCCCGCACCTTTCTGATTCAGAGGGGCTGGGTTAAATGTGGTTGAATGCATTCAGTTGTGCAACTGACTAAGTATCCCTTCTCTTCCCAAATGAATTAGCCTATGATTTTAGTGCACATAAAGATGTATGTAATTCATCTCTAATTGAACATTAAAACAAATCTGGAAATTCTGGAGTCCTATTTTGACAGTAAAATACAGTCACTGTAGTCTACATATCAACTCAAAATTAGGATGCACATCTAAATATATTGAATCATGCATTCCTGCTTGGATGTGTTAAATGAAACAAAGTATTTCCTGATTACTTCAGTAGTCTATTTATTATACTTCTTAATAAAGCACTATAAATTACTTTATAAGATAATTACTTATGATGTGGATCTGCCCCAAATCGTGGACTGGTGCCACCACCTGTAAAAGTTAGCAGCACCAGTGATACCAGGGGAACATGTTAGTCTGGAGCCCTGTAATGTAATGAACACTTAGGGGAGTTGCTGATTCAGAAGAACACATAAAACAGGAACTCATTTGTGTCTCTAGTCTAAGTCATTAGCTTTTATAACATGTCTTGAAGATGCACTCTGGGATCTTAAACACAAAAAAATTGTAACATATGGCACAAATTGGATTTGTTACATATCATATGACTTGACACATTCATGGATGACGTAATATATAAACAATGCCTAAATTGGCGGCGTACATATGATGTGAGCTGGTGTGAATAAGATGCCAGGGCTGAATTCTTGTCCTAGTCTGCCACGGACTACAAGGCAGGCAGAAATACCAGTAGATATTGGATTATTACTCTACAGAGTAAATCAAATATAGTTGATCTGGTCCTTCTCTTCTACAGGACATATCCAGAGGCATGTGTGTCTGTGTGTGTGTGTGGACATGTTTAACTATAATTTGACCAACTAGGGACATTTTGCCCCACAAGGAAAAATATTATTTCTAGGGGGGTTAGGGTTATAATTAGGGTTAAGATTTTGGGGTTAGGGTTAGGCGTAAGGGAAAATAGGATTTTGAATGGGAATCAATTTTGTGTCCCAACAAGAATAGTAAAACAAGACTGTGTGTGTGTGTGTGTGTGGGCGATGAAGCACTTGCTCACCCGGGGTGGTTGCTAGGTGTCCGTGTTACGGTCCAATGCAGTGCTTCGTGTGCTCAACGCTACTCACCTCTTCACCTGCTCATACCTAGACGATACCCCCCAACAGACAGTGTGTACGTGGAATTATGTTTACAACTTTGTTCATTCATTAGCAGGACACACTTTTCCTGTAGAAACCCTGCGTCTTAAAATAACTTTTCTAAATGGGAGAGAGAGATACAGAGTCGATACAGAGATAAAGATGTCATTTCTTAATTTGAGCCAGTTTACTATAGCAGGAAAATACTCCTGCAGCAACAGGAAATGTGAATTATTTTTGAATTATAATGAATGGACATTTTTTTGTAGGGGTTGATACATTTTTCTTCAGGGCAAATCAAGTCTGACATTTTCAAAGTGGAAATAACAAACTTCGGAATCTTTTTTAAACCTTGAATAGGTTTGCATTTCCTGCTGTGCAGCAACAAAAGAGTGATCAAATTAATATCTGTACTGAGAGAGAAAGATTTAAAGTGACATAAATAAATAAAGATAAAATGTGTCACGCTTTAGATTCTGCAGGGGAAATCTGTGTGTAAAAATAAACTGCAGTTTCTATATTTCTCTCCTCCTCCTCCTCTCCTCTCTTCCTCCTATTTTTAGATCAAGACATTTCTCGTTCAGAGAGTAGTGTGTGCCGGTCTGCCACAGGAGCACACGTGCAGGCTCTGGCACGTGCGCTAACACTCACATTGCTCAACGATGCAGGCAGCAACTGGAGAGGGAACGACGGAAGATGAGGGGGAACGAGGGAGGAAGAAAGGGAAAGAGGTGGAGGGAGAAAAGGGAGAGTTAATTAAAGAGAGGATGAACGAAAGGAAGAGAGGTGACTCGGAGAGAATCATAAACAACAGGACGGACAGAATGACAGGAACAGAAAGGAGAGTGATACTGAAGGACAGAATGGTTGCAGATGGTTAATCAAACAGATTAATATTCCTTTGAGGAGAGGAGAGGTGAGACATAGGAATGCAGTTACATTCATTTGTCACTCACACACACACACACACACACACACACACACACACACACACACACACACAAATGCATACACCCACACTCATGCTTGATTGGAAGAGGGAGTTGTAATAGTGATTGACCCTCTCCTCTGGTCCACCCTCCTCTCCTCCCCTGCTGTCTCTGTTCAGCACTACAGGATGTGATTTCCTTTCCAAGACTCACTGTAGAAAACTGTCAATCACAATTTAACGTGAGCAAACGTCATTTCTTATTGTTGCTTTAATAAGGGAGTCACACTGAGACCAAAGTTTATTTTACAGATGAGCCCTGAATTAAACTAAATCAAATCAAATTTGTCACATGCACATGGTTAGCAGATGTTAATGCGAGTGTAGCGAAATGCTTGTGCTTCTAGTTCCGACACTACTGTTCAAAAGTTTGGGGTCATTTAGAAATGTCATTGTTTTTGAAAGAAAAGCACATTTTTCTGTCCATTAAAATAACATCAAATTGATCAGAAATACAGTGTAGACATTGTTAATGTTGTAAATGACTATTGTAGCTGGAAACTGCATTTTTAATGGAATATCTATATAGGCGTACAGAGGCCCATTATCAGCAACCATCACTCCTGTGTTCCAATGGCACGTTGTATTAGCTAATCCAAGTTTATCATTTTAAAAGGCTAATTGATCATTAGAAATCCCTTTTGCAATTATGTTAGCACAGCTGAAAACTGTTGTGTTCTGATTAAAGAAGCAATAAAACTGTCCTTCTTTAGACTAGTTGAGTATCTGGAGCGTCAGCATTTGTGGGTTAGATTACAGGCTCAAAATGGCCAGAAACAAAGACCTTTATTCTGAAACTTGTCAGTCTATTCTAGTTCTGAGAAATGAAGGCTATTCCATGCAAGAAATTGCCAAGTGTCACACCCTGACCTGAATATTCTTTGTTTTCTTTATTGTTTTGGTTAGGTCAGGGTGTGACATGGGTGATGTATGTGTTTTTTGTGCTGTCTAGGGGTTTTGTAGGTTTTTGGGGTTCTTTACTATCTAGGTGTTTATACATGTCTATGGTTCGTTACACCAGCTCTGTCAGGAGGAATGGGCCAAAATGCACACAACTTTTTGTGGGAAGCTTGTGGAAGGCTACTCAAAACGTTTGACCAAAGTTAAACAATTTAACGGCAATGCTACCAAATACTAATTGAGTGTATGTAAACTTCAGATTGTCCAAGTTCTGCCCCTCATTCAGGAGCAGAACGACAGATTTTTACCTTGTCAGCCTGGCGGATTCAATCTTGCAACCTTACAGTTAACTAGTCCAACGAACTTATCTTATAAAAAACAATCAATCAATCATAATCACTAGTTAACTACACATGGTTGATGATATTACTAGTTTATCTAGCGTGTCCTGCTTTGCATATAATCGATGCGGTGCGTATTCCTTGCTCCAATGTGTACCTAACCATAAACATCAATGCCTTTCTTAAAATCAATACACAGAAGTATATATTTTTAAACCTGCATATTTAGCTAAAAGAAATCCAGGTTAGCAGGCAATATTAACCAGGTGAAATTGTGTCACTTATCTTGCTTTCATTGCATGCAGAGTCAGTGTATATGCAACAGTTTGGGCTGCCTAATTTGCCAGAATTTTACGTAATTAGGACATAAAATTGAAGGTTGTGCAATGTAACAGGAATATTTAGACTTATGGAAGCCACCCGTTAGATAAAATACGGAACGGTTCTGTATTTCACTGAAAGAATAAACGTCTTATTTTCGAGATGATAGTTTCCGGATTCGACCATATTAATGACCTAAGGCTCGTATTTCTGTGTGTTATGTTATAACTAAGTCTATGATTTGATAGAGCAGTCTGACTGAGCGGGGGTAGGCACCAGCGGTGGTAGGCACCATTCAGACTGAGCGGTTGTAGGCACCATTCATTCAAACAGCACTTTCGTGCGTTTTGCCAGCAGCTCTTCGCAAGCACAGCCCTGTTTATGACTTCAAGCCTATCAACTCCCGAGATTAGGCTGGTGTATCCGATGTGAAATGGCTAGCTAGTTAGCGGGGTGCGCGCGAATAGTGTTTCAAATGTCACTCGCTCTGAGACTTGGAGTGGTTGTTTCCCTTGCTCTGCAAGGGCCGCGGCTTTTGTGGAGCGATGGGTAACGCTGCTTCGAGGGTGGCTGTTGTCGATGTGTTCCTGGTTTGATCCCAGGTAGGAGCGAGGAGAGGGATGGAAGCTATACTGTTACACTGGCAATACTAAAGTGGCGATAAGAACATCCAATAGTCAAAGGTTAATTGAAATGCATTCCAGGTGACTACCCCATGAAGCTGGTTGAGAGAATGCTAAGCGTGTACAATGATGACATCAAGGCAAAGGGTGGCTACTTTGACCAATCTCAAATTTAAAATCTATTTTGATTTGAATGATTAAGTGTGTCCAAACTTTTGACTGGTACTGTAGGTCTGCCAGGCCGGCTAGGTAGGGAAGTCCGGCTGGCCAGCCAGGCAGGTAGGTTCGGCTTGCCGGCCAAGTAGGTAGGTCCGGCCGGACAGGTAGGTTGGTCCATCCGTCCAGCCAATCAGATAGGTGCGGCCGATTCGGTCGGCCAGGTAGGTCCGGCCAGACATGTAGTTCCGGTAGGTAGGTCTGTTCCGCCGGCCGGCCAGCTAGTTCGGTCCTGCTGTCAAAGGAGAGTTGTCAAGGGAGAGTCCGGCTGTCAAGGGAAAGCAAGTTAGGCCAGGTAGGTACGGCCTGCCATGCAGGTAGGTAGGTCTGGCCTGCTGGCCAGGTAGGTAGGTCCGACTGGCCGGCTAGATCGGTCTGGCTGGTCATTCAGATTGGTCCGGCCAGGTAGGTATGTCCTGCCGGCCAGATAGTTGCCCAGAACAGAGCTGCACGTCTTGCACTTCATTGTAATCAGAGACTATGCACTCTTGGCTAAGAGTTGAGGATAGACTGACTGCTTCACTTCTTGTTTTATAAAATGCATTAATGTGTTGGGAATTCCAAATTGTTTGCATAGTCCACTTACACACAGCACTAACACACACACTTACCACACCAGACATGCCACAAGGTTTTTTTTTTTCAAAGTACCCAGGTCCAGAACAAATTCAAGGAAACATACAGTATTATACAGAGCCATGAGCGCATGGAACTCCCTTCCATCTTATATACAGTATTATACAGAGCTATGAGTTCATGGAACTCCCTTCCATCTTATATACAGTATTATACAGAGCTATGAGTTCATGGAACTCCCTTCCATCTTATATACAGTATTATACAGAGCTATGAGTTCATGGAACTCCCTTCCATCTTATATACAGTATTATACAGAGCTATGAGTTCATGGAACTCCCTTCCATCTTATATACAGTATTATACAGTATTATACAGAGCCATGAGTTCATGGAACTCCCTTCCATCTTATATACAGTATTATACAGAGCTATGAGTTCATGGAACTCCCTTCCATCTTATATACAGTATTATACAGAGCTATGAGTTCATGGAACTTCCTTCCATCTTATATACAGTATTATACAGTATTATACAGAGACATGAGTTCATGGAACTTCCTTCCATCTTATATACAGTATTATACAGAGCTATGAGTTCACTGAACTTCCTTCCATCTTATATACAGTATTATACAGAGCTATGAGTTCACTGAACTCCCTTCCATCTTATATACAGTATTATACAGTATTATACAGAGACATGAGTTCATGGAACTTCCTTCCATCTTATATACAGTATTATACAGAGCTATGAGTTCACTGAACTCCCTTCCATCTTATATACAGTATTATACAGAGCTATGAGTTCATGGAACTCCCTTCCATCTTATATACAGTATTATACAGAGACATGAGTGCATGGAACTTCCTTCCATCTTATATACAGTATTATACAGAGCAGAGCCATGAGTTAATGGAACTCCCTTCCATCTTATATACAGTATTATACAGAGCTATGAGTTCATGGAACTCCCTTCCATCTTATATACAGTATTATACAGAGCCATGAGTTAATGGAACTCCCTTCCATCTTATATACAGTATTATACAGAGACATGAGTTAATGGAACTCCCTTCCATCTTATATAGTGTAAGTGAACAACAAACCTGGTTTCAATAAACAAATAAAATAACACCTCACGGCACAACGCCTCTCCCCCCGGTGACCTTCTTGTTGTGATGGTGTACTGGAATGTACAGTATGTGTGTATGCGTGCTTCTACACCTGCATTGCTTGCTGTTTGGGGTTTTAGGCTGGGTTTCTGTACAGCACTTTGAGATATCAGCTGATGTACGAAGGGCCATATAAATACATTTGATTTGATTTGTGTGTAACTGATAGATGCACGCACTACATGTTCAGGTTTTTAAATGTATGTCAGTTGTAAAGTCTTTTGTCTGCAATGTTATTTTGGTTATGTCTTGGAACGTGGAGGCTCCTCAGAGGAGGAAAGGGAGGACCATCCTCCTCAGTGAAATTTCATAAAAATACTGGAACATTAAAAAAGTGATCCTTTTTAGATAAAACTATGCTAAATATATTCATATGTCACCAAATAATGTATTAAAATACACTGTTTTGCAATGAAGGTCTACAGTAACTTCAACAGCACTGTCAGAGCGGGAGAGAGAGAGCTCTATATTGTTGCAGTAAGACTCTATACAGACCTCTTCTGGTTGATTGACAGACTTCAGCTACATCCTCATTGGCCAGACCTTGTTATGAGTCATAGTCAGTTTCAGATTAGGTATCAGTTTAACTATATAGTGTGGCGTATACTCCATAAAGCCACATTTGTAAGGATTACGCAATGCAAGAACACATTTAGCTGCTGCAAAATGGCCAAATTTGGCTGAGATATTTATGCGCAGGGAAACCATTTGCATGGCTAATTGCGTTCTTGCTTTACGCACTTACGTCAGGTACAGTATAAATGACGGTTAAACGTCATGATATCCAGGCTTCTCCCTTCACAGACAAAGCATCCAATGAGAAGACAGAGCCAGATGAGTGGTTACATCCCCAGTAGGAGCAGTGGTAATAACTTTATTATGAAAAAATACAGGATCCCTCTTTCCCCCCCAGCAACGATACCCACAGACACATGAACAAACACACACACATTAACAAACCCTCTCACACACAAATCCCTCTCTCTCTCTCTGGAAATGACTCGTAGCCTTCTTTGATCCTCACACTCTAATCACACACATACATACGTCTCTCTCCTTCATCCTTCCTTTCATTCATCAACGCTCTCTTTCTCTGTCTTTCTTCCCTATTGCTTTTTTGCATTGAACTTCCTTTGGCTGTTCCTATTATGGTAAACAGTATACCTTTTTAGAACACAGAGAACCACTTCCGTACTGTATAGATACAGTTGAAGTCAGAAGTTTACATACTCTTAGGTTGGAGTCATTAAAACTCGTTTTTCAACCACAAATTTCTTGTTAACTAACTATAGTGTTGGCGAGTCGGTTAGGACATCTACTTTGCAAGCCACAATTTTTCCAACAATTGTTTACAGACAGATCATTTCACTTATAATTCACTGTATCACAATTCCAGTGGGTCAGAAGTTTACATACACTAAGTTGACTGTGCCTTTAAACAGCTTGGGAAATCCCAGAAAATGATGTCATGGCTTTAGAAGGTTCTGATAGGCTACTTGACATCATTTGAGTCAATTGGAGGTGCAACTGTGGATGTATTTCGAGGCCTATCTTCAAACTCAGTGCCTCTTTGCTTGACATCATGGGAAAACCAAAAGAAATCAGCCAATACCTCAGAAAAGAAATTGTAGACCTCCACAAGTCTGGTTCATCCTTGGGAGCAATTTCCAAATGCTTGAAGGTACCACGTTCATCTGCACAAACAAAAGTACGCAAGTATAAACCCCATGGGACCATGCAGCTGACATACCTCTCAGGAAGAGAGATGAACGTACTTTGGTGCGAAAAGTGCAAATCAATCCCAGAACAACAGCAAAGGACCTTGTGAAGATGCTGGAGGAAACAGGTACAAAAGTATCTATATCCACAATAAAACGAGTCCTATATCGACAAATGTCCTCTCGACTGATGAAACAAAAATAGAACTGTTTGGCCATAATGACCATCATTATGTTTGGAGGAAAAAGGGGGAGGCTTGCAAGCCGAAGAACACCATCCCAACCATGAAGCATGGGGGTGGCAGCATCCTGTTGTGGGGGTGCTTTGCTGCAGGAGGGACTGATGCACTTCACAAAATAGATGGCATCATGTGGTAGGAAAATTATGTGGATATATTGAAGCAACATCTCAAGACATCAGTTAAAGCTTGGTCAAAAATGGGTCTTCCAAATGGACAATGACCCCAAGCATACTTCCAAAGTTGTGGCAAAATTGCTTAAGGACAACAAAGTCAAGGTATTGGAGTGTCCATCACAAAGCCCTGACCTCAATCCTATAGAAATTTGTGGGCAGAACTGAAAGTGTCTGAGCAAGGAGGCCTACAAACCTGACTCAGTTACACAAGCTCTGTCAGGAGGAATGGGCCAAAATTCACACAACTTGTTGTGGGAAGCTTATGGAAGGCTACCCGAAACATTTGACCCAAGTTAAACAATTTAAAGGCAATGCTCCCAAATACTAATTGAGCGTATGTAAACTTCTGACCCATTGGGAATGTGATGAAAGAAATAAAAGCTGAAATAAATAATTCTCTCTACTATTATTCTGACATTTCACATTCTTAAAATAAAGTGGTGATCCTAGCTGACCTAAAACAAGGAATTTTTCCTAGGATTAAATGTCAGGAATTGTGAAAAACTGAGTTTAAATGCAGTTGGATAAGGTGTATGTAAACTTCCACCTTCAACTGTATATGGCACAAATCTGAAATCACACACTATTCCCCATGTCGGGCTCTGGCCAAAAGTGGTGTGTACTATGTAGGGAATATGGTGGCATTTGGGATCGAGCCTATGACTTACTACAGAGTTCAACAGCGGCATTTAATCATGTATCTTCCGTACTTCATTTTGTAAATAAAGTGTCCGTTCGTGGGCGTATCCACTTCCTGTTTCCGGTCTGTCAGGTCAGAGGTCAAGGGTCAGGAGGGAAGGTTAATTTCCATAGCGGACTCATGCGCTACAGATGGCTACATTCTCCCAAGTCCACAACACAAACGACAATAACAAAACAAACAGATACATTGAAATAAATGAAATGACAATGTTAAAGACAGAGATCTTTGTCTAAGTGCCGACCTTTGGTTTAGATACAACAATAATGTATCAGTTCTGTCTCAATCTCGTTCTGCACCGGCCACTAGTCTCCAAATAGGGATTAGTTATAATGTATTATATCTTTGTACATATTGTGTGTGTACATAGACATGCTTTGTATATATTATGACATGTTCAGTAGGTAAATAATAAAACCGTAAAATTTGAAGACACGTCAGTATATTTAAAGTTAAGTCTACATCAGAGAAATGAAATGTGTTACTTATAACTTTTTTATAACTATGTTATAACTGGAGGATGAGCGACTATTCCCATTAATAAAATATATCACGGCATAGCCTAAAATATATCTCTAGTACATATAGTAGATACCATATATAAAGTATATTTATAATATAGTGTTTCAACATTCACATCTGAGTAACATCAGGGTCAGAGCTGGACAAAGGTCCAAAGGAAGATTCAGTAACTAAGAATCAATCATGTTAACCTGAGGCCTCAACTAAACATTTACCATTTAAGTACCCTTCAGCAAATACACTTCCCAAAGTACACTTGAGTTCCCTTACCCTCCCTCTATCATAGTTCCCTTACCCTCCCTCTATCATAGTTCCCTTACCCTCCCTCTATCATAGTTCCCTTACCCTCCCTCTATCATAGTTCCCTTACCCTCCCTCTATCATAGTTCCCTTACCCTCCCTCTATCATAGTTCCCTTACCCTCCCTCTATCATAGCTCTCTATCACATTATTTTAGGTGTGCAAAAGTTTGTTCCATTTAACTACCATTATCTGTCAAAAAACAAACATATAAAAAAATAAACTAAGAGAAAATAAAGAGCTAGTCTGGTAGTTATAGTTACATAATAGTTGGAAGTGCCTGTAGCAGTGTGGAGGGTTAGGACCCCAGAGGTCTGCCCTGGAAAGTGTCTGCCCTGGAAAGTGCCTGTAGCAGTGTTGAGGGTTAGGACCCCAGAGGTCTGCCCTGGAAAGTGCCTGTAGCAGTGTGGAGGGTTAGGAGGGCTGCCCCCCAGAGGGCCGCCCTGGAAAGTGTGTGTACAATGTAAACCCCAAGGCATTTTTAACTTAAATCAATGAAATGTCACTTTTACTTCAAATGTTTATGTGGTGCTGACTCAAAACGAAATGAGAAGTCACATCAACTCTTTTAAGTTATGATAACAAATCAACTTTTTTTCCCCCAGCATGCTCTACTGCAGACAGATTTTTTCAAATAGTTTTTCATATGTGTTTTTGCATATACATTGAGTGATTGATTAATCTTATGCTACACAAAGATACATTTTAAAAAAATCTAAAATAATCCAATCATTTACTTAGATTTTTTGGCAGCCATTTCTGAAATGGTTGTTCCAGTTTAAATTGTTTCTAACCCTGACAGTCATTATAAATGCAGGTTGCGGGTAAATTAAAATGTCAACTGTTTTACACATCACTTTGCAAGCCCGCCTAATGTGATTTGCAGGTAGGGATGGCAAAAATTGGGTACGTTGTGCGGAAATCCTTCAACCAGGATTTTTGGAAAATCAAGTAATTTTGGGAAAGATTCCAGAAGTTTGTAACCCTATTTGCAGGCCTGATGTGGCCTGTACCATGAGTTTCAGGCCACTGTATTAGGGTAACACTAGGCCTCAAAATAAGGCCTTATGAGATAAGTAATAAAGACTAATTATAATGATAACATTTATCTTGGAATTCAATTGGTGAAGGTCACAGGGCAAATATAAAAGGAATGAATTCAACAACCATGTCACTAACAAATACAGTCATGGGTGGTAACTCTACAATTCCCTCAAAAAGGCAAGGCATACTGGGAAATTCTATTGGAGGCATGGGTTAGAGGTTCCTGTAAGTCACTCTAGATAAGAGCATCTGCCAAATGACTAAAATGTATATATTAAGTGCAAAGAGTTTCCTCAAAAGTTTTGAGTAATGACAGCACATTGGGGCTTACAGTGTAGCTGTGGAGGGTTAGGACCCCAGAGGGCTGGCCTGGAAGGAGCCTGTAGTGGTATGGAGGGTTAGGACCCCAGAGGGCTGGTCTGGAAGGAGCCTGTAGCGGTGTGGAGGGTTAGGACCCCAGAGGGCTGGCCTGGAAGGAGCCTGTAGCGGTGTGGAGGGTTAGGACCCCAGAGGGCTGGCCTGGAAGGAGCCTGTAGTGGTATGGAGGGTTAGGACCCCAGAGGGCTGGCCTGGAAGGAGCCTGTAGCGGTGTGGAGGGTTAGGACCCCAGAGGGCTGGCCTGGAAGGAGCCTGTAGCGGTGTGGAGGGTTAGGACCCCAGAGGGCTGGCCTGGAAGGAGCCTGTAGCGGTGTGGAGGGTTAGGACCCCAGAGGGCTGGCCTTGAAGGAGCCTGTAGCGGTGTGGAGGGTTAGGACCCCAGAGGGCTGGCCTGGAAGGAGCCTGTAGCGGTGTGGAGGGTTAGGACCCCAGAGGGCTGGCCTGGAAGGAGCCTGTAGCGGTGTGGAGGGTTAGGACCCCAGAGGGCTGGCCTGGAAGGAGCCTGTAGCGGTGTGGAGGGTTAGGACCCCAGAGGGCTGGCCTGGAAGGAGCCTGTAGCGGTGTGGAGGGTTAGAACCCCAGAGGGCTGGCCTGGAAGGAGCCTGTAGCGGTGTGGAGGGTTAGGACCCCAGAGAGCCTGTAGTGTAGATGCATATGGAGGCAGATCAGTGGTCTGAAGACAGCTTCACCCCAGTCAGACACCAGAAACTCCCCGCACCATTGGACATCTCCTGCAGGGGCAGGGACAACACAGAGTGACGGACAGGCCCAAGAGGTGAAGGGTGACGTCAAAATGGCCTGAATGGAGATATGGAAGGACTGGTGTGATGATGATGAAGCTGTAGCGATACAGGGTCCCAGATGAGATTAGGTAAGAAGTAGATGCACCATCAGGAAAGAAAGAAAGAAAGAAAGAAAGAAAGAAAGAAAGAAAGAAAGAAAGAAAGAAAGAAAGAAAGAGAGAGAGACTGACGGATAGAGAAAGAGAGAGAGACTGACGGATAGAGAAAGAGAGAGACTGACAGATAGAGAAAGAGAGAGAACAGTAGAGCGAGTCTACAACATGACGCCTGGAGAGTAGGAATGCGTGTGTGTGTACGATACACTCACAAAGCTTCGTGTTGCGGCAAGACGGTGGCGACGCGGGTTGATGATTGTGCCGCTCAGACTGTGGACCATTGTGCTGCTGCAGTCAGTCTGGTACACACTCCTCTCCATGTTGGCATTGGGGGTGAGGGAACGGGCTGGCCCTCCTACCCCACACTGCAGCCTCCTGACCGGGCTACCACCTAGACACACACAGGGCACAGTCTGGAGGTCAGGGATCATACTCACTATATACACACACAACTTCATACATATACTAGACTCACAGCTACATACACACAACTATAGTCTGCAGTACCTACCTCTACATCCTGCCTGGAGGCTGGCCCGGTATAGGAAGTCCAGCTCTGAAAACTCTGCCTCCTCAGGGTCACAGGCGTCATGCTGCCCAGGGGCAGGCTGGGAGTTGTAGTTTCGGTAGGGGAGATGTGGCCTAAAGGGGAGGCGGCGGTCTGGAGGTGTGTCATATGGCGTAACCACGGCATCTGGGCGGTCCACGCTCCAGGAGGACCAATGACGTGTGAAGGTGTTGGCGGCGGAACCTTGATCGGGCAATTGTGGAGAGGCAGTGGAGGGTGAGGGGTGGGGCTGACTGCGGGAGGAGCAGGGGGTGGGTGGACGGTCGGAGTGTGTGTGTGGGTGCTCAGGGTTTGTATGTGAGGATGGAGGGTGTGTGTATTGGGGGTCAGAGTAAGAGTGTGTGTGTGAGGGGGGAGCGTGTGTGTGAGACATATCCCAGAGTCTGAGAGATAGAGAGGGGAGAGAGATGGCCAGGTGTCTGCCAACAGGTCTCACACCCCCAGCCTGTAACAACTCCTCCAGGCTCATTCCCTGTCCTCCCTCACCACTCCTCACCTGCTCCCCCTTCTCAACCTCCTCAACCTGTGCTGGGGGGTTGTTGGTGGAAGGGCGTGGGAGGGATGAGTGGAGAGGGGGCTGACCAGGGCCCAGGGTTGCATCCTGGTAGGCTGGCCGGACCTCTTCCCCCTCCTGATTGGGCATCAGCAGTACTTGGAGCGGGCCAGACTGTTCACTGATTGGACCACAGAAGAGAAGGGACACTCAGGAGCCAATCACAATCAGAGTAAATAAAGATTTTTAAAAACACTTAAAATGAAAATGATGGAACATGTAGAAATGAAAGCCTCTTATGTTAGGTTTATGACTGTGTAATGTAGTATTTATAGAGCTACACGGCACTATGTCACCACACATACTCACACACACCGTCCCCCACCCCCCACATTAATTCTCCACATCTCCGCTGGCTGGCTCAGTAATAATTACCCAGAAGCCTTTGCAGCAGTCACCATAAATCACAGGTCTATTTTGATGAATAGAGGAGAGGAGGAAGAGAATAGAGAATACATGAGATAGAGCAGGATACCTGCGATCCAACCCAGCACCAGCCCCTCACAGATATCTCACCATCAAGTACTAGTACAAACCAGTCAAGATCAGCATTGACCAACACAGACAGATACAGACACTGTCCACTCTACTGCACTACACACAGAGGAGGTTTTGGACAGGCAGATCTGGGACACACACAGAGGGGTCCTGGGGTGGTTTTTGGACAAGCAGAGCTGGCACACACACAGAGGGGTCATGGGGTGGTTTTTGGACAAGCAGAGCTGGGACACACACAGGGGGGTCCTGTGTGGGTTTTGGGGACACACAGGGGACAGTTATGGTACCTGCGATGTCCCTGTGGACTGGCGCTTCCTGTTTCCTGCTCCATATCCTGTTCCTGTGTTATTGGCTCCGCAGTGCTCCCCATGCACGCAGCTACAGTCAATCCACTACGAGAATTAGCCTCATGCAGGGGGCTGAACACAGCTGAGAATGTTGATGAGAAAGCAGGAGGAGAGATACAGAGAGAGATGGAAATAGAGAGAGATGGAGAGAGAGATACAGAGAGAGATGGAAGTAGAGAGAGATGGAGAGAGAGATACAGAGAGAGATGGAAGTAGAGAGAGATGGAGAGAGAGATACAGAGAGAGATGGAAATAGAGAGAGATGGAGAGAGAGATACAGAGAGAGATGGAAGTAGAGAGAGATGGAGAGAGAGATACAGAGAGAGATGGAAGTAGAGAGAGATGGAGAGAGAGATACAGAGAGAGATGGAAATAGAGAGAGATGGAAGTAGAGAGAGATGGAGAGAGAGATAGAAAACATGAGGAGAAAGAAAGAGTACAGGAGGAGAAAAAGAGAGAAAAGGTAAGGTGGAGAAGAGAGAGAGATGGAAAGACAGAGGAATAGAATAGAAAGAGAGATGGAAAGACAGAGGAATAGAATAGAAAGAGAGATGGAAAGAAAGAGAGGAATAGAATAGAAAGAGGAATAGAACAGAAAGAGAGGAATAGAACAGAAATAGAGGAATAGAACAGAAAATAGAGGAATAGAACAGAAAGAGAGGAATAGAACAGAAATAGAGAAAAGGATAGAAAACAGAAATAGAGAAAGGATTAGAACAGAAATAGAGGAATAGAACAGAAATAGAGGAATAGAACAGAAATAGAGGAATAGAACAGAAATAGAGGAATAGAACAGAAATAGAGGCATAGAACAGAAATAGAGGAATAGAACAGAAATAGAGGAATAGAACAGAAATAGAGGAATAGAACAGAAATAGAGGAATAGAACAGAAATAGAGGAATAGAACAGAAATAGAGGAATAGAACAGAAATAGAGGAATAGAACAGAAAGAGAGGAATAGAATAGAAATAGAGGACAGAATAGAAATAGAGGAATAGAATAGAAATAGAGGAATAGAACAGAAATAGAGGAATAGAACAGAAATAGAGGAATAGAACAGAAATAGAGCAATAGAATAGAAATATAATAGAAATAGAGAAATAGAACAGAAATAGAGGATTAGAACATAAATAGAGAAATAGAACATAAATAGAGGAATAGAACATAAATAGAGGAATAGAACAGAAATAGAGGAATAGAACAGAAATAGAGGAATAGAACAGAAATAGAGGAATAGAACAGAAATAGAGGGATAGAACAGAAATAGAGGAATATAATAGAAATAGAGGAATAGAACAGAAATAGAGGAATAGAACATAAATAGAGGAATAGAACAGAAATAGAGGAATAGAACAGAAATAGAGGAATAGAACAGAAATAGAGGAATAGAACAGAAATAGAGGAATAGAACAGAAATAGAGGAATAGAACAGAAATAGAGGAATAGAACAGAAATAGAGAAATAGAACAGAAATAGAGGAATAGAACAGAAATAGAGGAATAGAACAGAAATAGAGGAATAGAACAGAAATAGAGGAATAGAAATAGAGGAATAGAACAGATAGAGGAATAGAACAGAAATAGAGGAATATAATAGAAATAGAGGAATATAATAGAAATAGAGGAATAGAACAGAAATAGAGGAATAGAACAGAAATAGAGGAATAGAACAGAAATAGAGGAATAGAACAGAAATAGAGGAATAGAACAGAAATAGAGGAATAGAACAGAAATAGAGGGGAAAGGGGTATGAAGGAAAGACAGAAAAAGAGAAGCAAAGTAGGAGTGGTTATGAAGCATGCAAACAGCTCCTTTGTGTGTGTGTGTGTGTGTGTGCGCGCATATGCGTGTTAGTCAATGAGAGAGAGGTGAGATTTCAAGAGAGAGTGAGCAGCTGTTGTGCAGCGTTTAGCCTAGTGAGGAGAAGGTGCAAGAAACACAACGGTAGAGCAACCATCAAATCTGGGGTACATTCAGAGACGACAAGCAGGTTCCCAACGAGTCTTATCAACGTTGTCCTGTACTGTGCAGTGAGGTTGCTCTCCTGTTGACGTGTTAGATGGAACCAGGCAGACTGAGGTGGTTAGTATTGGCTTAAAGCACTAACATTAGTAACCCAAAAACCATTGAATCGCAT
>NC_056452.1:21968706-21973706 GCF_018296145.1 Oncorhynchus tshawytscha | reverse complement strand
AGAGAAGGAGAGAAACGCTGTGAGACTACAAAACATGTGTCACAGTATGTTGGGGTGTGTGTGTGTGCGTGTGCGTGTGTGTACCTGTCAGGGCTGCTCTCATAACCACTCTCCATCCTCTGGATCAGACGAGGCTGAGACTCCGCCCCTCTCAACGGGGGAGGAGGGGGGCAGTCCGCGCCGTTGCCTAGCAACCCAGGCATCCCTGCCACCCCCTCCGTATCTCCCCCCACACCACCTACACCCCCGGCCCTCTCTCTTGCCCCCTGCAGATCAGCCGTGTTAGTTGGACAGTGTTGTTGAAACTCAGAAGGTAGAGGGGGCCCAGGCAGGGTGCTGTAGCCCAGCGGAGAGCCTCTCTGGCAGGTGAAGATGCTGTCGATGTTCAGGGCATCCCTCCGTGGCCTCCAGGCCGGCCGGTAACTTCGACCCCCAGGCGAACTGGAGAGGATAGGTTACATTTTACATTACACATGAGTCAAAACACTTGACAAAATACTGCAGCAGGTTATTGTAATACGTTTGGAGAACTCAAACTTTAACAAATATATTACATAAGGCTTCTACTGTGCATGTACTTTGTACAGTAACACCCACATGGACTAGTATATATGTCAGTATATACACTATATATACAAAAGTATGTGGACACCACTTCAAATTTGTGTATTCAGCTATTTCAGCCACATCCATTGCTGACAGGTGTATAAAATCGAGCATACAGCCATGCAATCTCCATAGACAAACATTGTCAGTAGAATGGCCTTACTGAAGAGCTCAGTGACTTTCAACGTGGCACCGTCATAGGATGCCACCCTTCCAACAAGTCAGTCCATCAAATTTCTGCCCTGCTAGAGCTGCCCCGGTCAAAGTGCTGTTATTGTGAAGTCGAAACATCTAGGAGCAACAACAACTCAGCCGCGAGGTGGTATGCCACACAATCTCATAGAGCGAGACCGCCGAGTGATAAATAACGTAGCACGTAAAAATGAACTGTCCTCGGTTGCATAAAAACACTCACTACCGAGTTCCAAACTGGCTCAGGAAGCAACATCAGCACAAGAGCTGTTCATTGGGAGCTTTCATGAAATGGGTTTCCTTGGCCGAGCAGCCGCACACAAGCCTAAGATCACCATGCGCAATGCCAAGCGTCGGCTGGAATGGTGTAAAGCTCACTGACATTGGATGAATCACACTTCACCATCTGGCAGTCCGACGGACGAATCTGGGTTTGGCGGATGCCAGGAGAACGCTACCTCTCCCAATGCATAGTTCCAACTGTAAAGTTTGGTGGAGGAGAAATAATGGTCTGGGGCTGTTTTTCAAGGTTCAGGCTAGGCCCCTTAGTTCCAGTGAAGGAAAGTCGTAATGCTGCAGCATACAATGACATTCTAGACAATTTTGTGCTTCTGACTTTGTGGCAACAGTTTGGGGAAGGCCCTTGTCCTGTTTCAGGATGACAATACCACGTACACAAAGCGAGGTCCATACAGAAATGGTTTGTCGAGAAAAAGAAGAACTTGACTGGCCTGCACAGAGCCCTGACCTCAACCTCATCGAACACTTTTGGGATGAATTGGAATGCCGACTGCGAGCCAGGCCTAATCGCCCAACATCAGTGCCTGATCTCACTAAAGCTCTTGTAGCTGAATGGAAGCAAGTCCCCGCAGCAATGTTCCAACATCTAGTGGAAAGCCTTCCCAGAAGAGTGGGAACTCCATATTAATACCTATGATTTTGGAATGAGATGTTCAAAGAGCAGTTGTCCACATACTTTTGGGCATGTAGTGTCTGTGTGCGGTAGCACCCACCTAGACTTGGACTCACTGCTGGTGCTCTCATCCTCCCAGTGTGGCACCACGGCCCCTGCCTCAGATCCCAGTACAGACCCCCCTATCCCCGAGGAGGAGGAAGAGGACATGGGACGGGAGGAAGAGCAGGAGGAGGAGACGGGATAGGGGGAACAGGTAGAGGAGGGGGGATGGAAGGAAGAGCAAGATGACGTGGGGCGACGAGAGGAAAGGAGGAACACAGCTGTCTCTTTATAGTCACCCTGCTGCAGGGGAGGGGAGGGGGGCAGAGGGGGTCTCTGCTACTTAGTTTGATAGAGAGAGAGAGAGAGAGAGAGAGAGAGAGAGAGAGGGAGAGAGGGGGAGAGGGGGAGAGGGGGAGGGGGAGGGAGGGAGGGAGGGAGGGAGGGAGGGAGGGGGAGGGAGGGAGGGAGGGAGGGAGGGAGGGAGGGAGGGAGGGAGGGAGGGAGGGAGGGAGGGAGGGAGGGAGGGAGGGAGGGAGGGAGGGAGGGAGGGAGGGAGACAAAAAGCGAGTTAGTGGTTAGATAGTTTACCAGTGGAAGCTTCTCAGAGGAGGAAGGGGAGGACCGTCCACCTCAGGGAATTTCATTTAAAAAAACTATACTAAATATATTCACGTCACCGAATAATTGATTAAAATATACTGTTTTGCAATGAAGGTCTACAGTAGCCTCAAAAGCACTCTGTAGGATAATGAACTGACATGTTGTCCAACCAATCAAAAGGATCAGAGAATGAATCTAGGACTGAAAGCATAAGCTAGAGCTAGCTAGCACTGCAGTGCATAAAATGTGCTGAGTAGAGAAAGAGAAAGACAATAGCTGAACAGTTTTCAACAAATTAAGTTCTTCAAAATTTAAGGAGAAGCAAGAGAGAGAGTTCTCGTTTTTTTCACTTTCAGTTTCACTTACTTAGCAATGCAGCTGGCTAGTTAAGTTACTCAGGGATGCTATGTTAGCTAGCTGGCTATGACTATCAAACAGAGGGATGCTATGTTAGCTAGCTGGCTATGACTATCCAACAGAGGGATGCTATGTTAGCTAGCTGGCTATGACTATCAAACAGAGGGATGCTATGTTAGCTAGCTGGCTATGACTATCAAACAGAGGGATGCTATGTTAGCTAGCTGGCTATGACTATCAAACAGAGGGATGCTATGTTAGCTAGCTGGCTATGACTATCAAACAGAGGGATGCTATGTTAGCTAGCTGGCTATGACTATCCAACACAACACTGGAACTCTTCCAGGTCAAGGGAAGCTTTTGGTTTTACTCATTTATTGGCACCGAGGCCCACCGATGTAACTGCTTACTGACTGTACACCGTGATGTTACTGCACGATTGTAGCGGGTTTACTAACGTGTTAGTTCTATTAGCTATGTTGACTATGAAGTTACTTTAGCTAATATGGGGACAACGATGTAGGCTGTGTGTAGCGGTTATGACATGGTTTAGCTCGGAAAGGTTTTTTCGACTGGTCACACACAGCTGATGTGCTGTTCATTGAAGTCCAGAAACGAAGGGAAGAGGTGAGAGGAGGAGAGCGCATTGAGGCTAGAAGGAATACAACGTGGCTGCTATGATCAGGGGTGTATTAATTCCGCCGATTCGGTTAAAAAAACGTTTCTTAAACGGAAGCAAAGAAAACAGAGAAAAAAATACCTGAATTTGTCCAATAGAAACTCTTGTTTGCAACTGTTGGACTAATGATTACACCCTAGATTATCTAGATGCAGGCAAGAGTGTGCAAGGTGGTATTGAATGTGTCACTGTCTGTCACCTTGATTACTCAATTCTCTCTACCTGAGTGCACCTACGTTGTAAACTTTCATTCATAGGCTAGGTTGTAGCAACCTCGTGGTGGGTATAGGGAAAATTAGAGTAACGTGTAGTAGCCTAAACCTATCACTGTTACATTGAGCTGGGTGAATAGAATATGAATGACAGTCATCCAACATGCTGTAATAGAAATAAGGCCATGAAACAAAATCATAAGAAACGGCCCTGACCGCCCACTGGTGTTTACGGATCTCGGACTCTGATCCTGGGGGACTATAGAATGTGTGCAGGCTTTGGTTATAGCCCAGCACTAACACACCAGAACAACTGGTGGTGTTGTAACATACACTATGTTAGTCACCTGCTGCAACTGCACCGTTGTCATGGTTACCGACAACGATGGTCTGCGTTTTGTTGGACAGGTGGCTGCCTGTTGACTGGCGGAGAGGGCGATTTCGAGAGTCTCGGTGGCTGGAGCTGTCAGAGGAATCTGTACGGGCATCACTGCATATGGAGGGCTCCCGTCCTGAGAGAGAGAGAGAAAAGAAGAGAGAGCTTTAGGGTTAGGAGGTTTTGGGGTTTAGAAGTCAGAGGTTAGGGGTTAAAAGTTACCAGAGTCCTCGCTCTCATATCCTGCCTTGCTGCAGTGCAGCAGGTCCAGCTGGGGGTTAGACAGGGAGGAGATGTCCTGCGATACCACCGGCGTCCCCCGGGGGTCAGCATAGAGCAGCAATAGAGGCTGGTAGTGACCCTTTATACAGCGTGACACCACATCCTTCCACTTAGGACCAATCTATAGAGATAACACACACATTCTAACCAACATATCTACTGTTGTACCATTGAGCAAGGCACTTAACCCCCTCCAAGGAAGATTCCTTTATATTCTAACCAAATGGACAATAAAGTGTCTATCCTCTATGAAGCTAGATTCTAAATAACACACATTTCAACTAACTAACTCAGTCACTCAGTCACTGACTCACCTCTTTGACATGAGCGTCGTCGAAGTACATCCACTTGCGTATCTTAGTCTGGAAGAAGAATGTGGAGTAGTGTTTACCATAGTAACACACCATACCAACCAGGTACAGCTCAGCCTGACGAGCTCTCTCCTCTGTCACACGGTAGAACAACTAGGGGGGAAGGGAGAGGGGGAGAGAGAAGGACAAAGGGAGAGAGAGAGAAGGAAGGAGAGAGAGAGAGACAATGAGAGAAAGAGAGAGAGAATGGGGAGAGAGAAGGAGAGAGAGAGTGAGAGAGAGAGAGAAGTGGAGAAAGAGGAGAGTGAGGAGAAAGAAAGAGAAGGGGAGAGAGAAAGAAGGGGGGAGAGAGAGAAGGAGAGAGTTATTGAGAGAGAGAAATCAGATGTAATAGAGGATAGAAGAGGAGAGAAGAATAGAAGAGGTG
>NC_056452.1:21941206-21963706 GCF_018296145.1 Oncorhynchus tshawytscha | reverse complement strand
ACCGCCTGGTTACTGCAGCAAGGACACACAGACACACTGGACTATACACACACATCCTCAAGAGCACACAATGGACTATACACACACACACACACGTCCTTAAGAACAAACAATGGACTATACACACACACATACACACACATCCTCAAGAACACACAATGAACTATACACACGTGAACATTGTAGTACACACACACGTGCACACACACATACACACACACACACGCACTACACACACTACACACACACATCCTCAAGAACACACAATGGACTATACACACACACTACACACACAGACATGCCTGGTGTTACCAGAGGGACGTGGTAGAGATGTAGTGAACCATCTGAATGAAGGGAAGGGGGTCCGACGAGGCTCCACAACTACTGCACACACACTGACAAACACAAACAGAATACATTAGAAAGATGGCCTCTTATCCACCAAGGGCCTGGGTGCAGTAACACATCTGATGTTGAGCCCCAGTTCTCAGGGGCCTCGGCGTCGACTGGGTGTCTCTTCTGTCCTACACTTTATTGATCCAATAATGCTACAATTGTTCATAGAAAATCCCTATAAATGTGGTAATGAAGTGGCTTAGTGTCCCACCTGTTCGAACAGCGTCATGGCAAACTTCTGGTGTGGTATACAGTGTTTAGACGTACAGATGTCCTCTCTGGTCTCTGCGCTGATGTGGAAATGGATACGCATCAGCAGGTTCTCCTGTAACACAGACACACACACACAGCCTGGTCAGTCAAGATCCAAGGCAATACTCCACATCCGTCCAGGTGCCCAGGAAGTCGGGAGACTCATTCAAAGCCAGCCACTAGGGGCAAGGCTAATTGATCATTAGAAATCCCTTTTGTAATTATGTTAGCACCACTGAAAACTGATGTTCTGATTAAAGAAGCAATAAAACTGGCCTTCTTTAGACTAGTTGAGGATCTGGAGCATCAGCATTCGATTACAGGCTCAAAATGGCCAGAAACAAATAACTTTCTTCTGAAACTTGTCAGTCTATTCTTGTTCTGAGAAATGAAGGCTATTCCATTCAAGAAATTGCCAAGAAACTGAAGATCTCGTACAACGCTGTGTACTACTCCCTTCACAGAACAGCGCAAACTGTCTCTAACCAGAATAGAAAGAGGAGTGGGAGGCCTCACTGCAGAGCAAGAGGACAAGTACATTAGAGTGTCTAGTTTGAGAAAAAGACGCCTTACAAGTCCCCAACTGGCAGCTTCATTAAATAGTACCCGCAAAACACCAGTCTCAACGTCAACAGTGAAGAGGCAACTCCGGGATGAGGCCTTCTAGGCAGAGATGCAAAGAAAAAGCCATATCTCAGACTGGCCAATAACAACAAAGATTAAGATGGGCAAAAGAACACAGACACTGGACAGAGGAAGATTTGAAGAAAAGTGTTATGGACAAACTGATCTAAGGTTGAGGTGTTCGGATCATAAAGAAGAACATTTGTGAGACGCAGAAAAATGGAAAAGATGCTGGAGGAGAGGAGTGATGACGCCATCTGTCACGCATGGTGGAGGCAATGTGATGGTTAGGGATAGCCTATATCCCTCTGTCCCAAACCTCCCACTTCCCTCGTTCTCCCTCTCTCAATCCTCCATCCCTCTCCAGGGTTCTCACTCTCCCCTCCGCCAAAAACGTTCCTCCTCCTCTCCTTTCATCCTCCTCGCCCCTCATCCTCTCTCCCCCTCCTCTGTCTGTTGACTGATAACTCCATCTCTTATTAGCTGAAAAGCAATTATCACACTGTCACACTGGGAAAAACACTGACACACTGGGATAAACACTGTCACACTGGGATAAACACTGACACTGGGAGAAACACTATAATACTGGGATAAACGCTGTCACACTGTGATAAACACTGATACACTTGGATAAACACTGACACACTGGGATAAACACTGACACACAGGGGTAAACATTGAACCACTGGGATAAACACTGACACACTGGGATAAACACTGATACACTGGGATAAACACTATCACACTGGGATAAACACTGATACACTGGGATAAACACTATCACACTGGGATAAACACTATCACACTGGGATAAACACTGATACACTGGGATAAACACTATCACACTGTGATAAACACTGATACACTTGGATAAACACTGACACACTGGGATAAACACTATCACACTGTGATAAACACTAATACACTTGGATAAACACTGACACACTGGGATAAACACTGATACACTGGGATAAACACTGACACACAGGGGTAAACATTGAACCACTGGGATAAACACTGATACACTGGGATAAACACTGTCACACTGGGATAAACACTATCACACTGGGATAAACACTGATACACTGGGATAAACACTGATACACTGGGATAAACACTATCACACTGGGATAAACACTGATACACTGGGATAAACACTGATACACTGGGATAAACACTGACACACTGGGATAAACACTATCACACTGGGGTAAACACTGATACACTGGGATAAACACTGATACACTGGGATAAACACTGTCACACTGGAATAAACACTGATACACTGGGATAAACACTATCACACTGGGATAAACACTGATACACTGGGATAAACACTGATACACTGGGATAAACACTGACACACTGGGATAAAACTGACACACAGGGGTAAACACTGATACACTGGGATAAACACAGACACACTGGGATAAACACTGTCACACTGGAATAAACACTGTCACACTGGGATAGACACAGAAACACTGGGATAAACACACACACTGGGGTAAACACTGATATACTGGGATAAACATAGACACACTGGGATAAACACTGATATACTGGGATAAACATAGACACACTGGGATAAACACTGATACACTGGGATAAACACTGATATACTGGGATAAACATAGACACACTGGGATAAACACTGTCACACTGGGATAGACACAGAAACACTGGGATAAACACACACACTGGGATAAACACTGACACGTCCTGTATGTCCAGATAGTCCTTTAGAGAGGGACAGTGTTTTAAGCTAAATGGCTAATGCTAGCAGAGCTGGGCTGTGAGCAATGAAGACAGGAGAACAGAACAGACAGGAGTTAGATGGACAACCTTCCTCTTGCAGAATTTAGTTCCAGCCCTACACTAACACACCTGATTTAGTTAATCAATTAGAATCAGGTGTGTTAAAGCAGGACTGGAGTAGAAGACTGCATACCCAGTTGCTCTCCATGAGGAGTGTTAGTGTGTGTGTGTGTGTGTGTGTGTGTGTGTCTTACTTACAAAGCATTCTGCTGCGTCGTCCATGATCCCCAGCTGGAAGCGTTGTTCGTCCTGGAAGGTCTTGGCTAGTGCGCTCCGCAACATGTCGGACGGTAACACACGCTCACTGCTGAACTGGAACTGGGCAAATATACTCTATACTCACACACACACACACACACACACACACACACACACACACTAGAACTGAGCAAATTGCAGCTTTCCGGAGTAGAACATACAGTAGCATAATACCACTCTGTCCAGGCAGTTGTATCTTGGTTGAAAGTCTACCATGGTGAGGAAACGTATTACAACAGTACTAATATGACCTCTTTCACTAAAACTGGGACACCCATTTAAGGCTAGAGAGGTGTGTGTGTGTGTGTGTGTGTGTGTGTGTGTGTGTGTGTGTGTGTGTGTGTGTGTGTGTGTGTGTGTGTGTGTGTGTGTGTGTGTGTGTGTGTGGACCATCCTCCTCAGTGAAATTTCATAAAAATAATGAAACATTAAAAAAGTTATCCTTTTTAAATAAAACTATACTAAATATATTCATATGTCACCAAATAATTGATTAAAATACACTGTTTTGCAATGAAGGTCTACAGTAACTTCAACAGCACTGTCTGGGGTAGCACCATGGTGTAGCCAGAGGACAATTAGCTTCCGTCCTCCTCTGGCTACATTGACTTCAATACAAAACCTAGGAGGCTTGTTGGCCTCACCCCCTTCCATAGACAAACACAGTAATTTTGACCACTTCCAGAGGACGTCCTCCAACCAATAAAGACTTTTGCAGTATGAACTGACATGTTGTCCATCCAATCACAGATGTAGGATCAGAGAATGAACCTACTAGTGTGTTGTATTGGGATTGTGCCACAGAGCATTATGGGGGTTCTATGTGTTGAGAAGCTTGGTGACATTGTTGGATAGAGATATTGTTGAATAGAGTGAAAAGTGATATTTTTTTTTTACTATTATTCAATTCAAATTAGTTTTTTCAATTTACAGGAGACGGAGGAGTTTTTTTGGTTTTAGAACTTTATTTTTGTGTCCATTTACTGCATTTTATTTAAATGTGCCATGGTAACTTCAGTAGCTAGCTAGCTAACGTTACCAGCACGAGTGTGCAGTTTATCTGGAAGTAATCAATCAACATAATAGTGATGACAGATGTGGGTTAACGTTTTATAGGGCCTACAGTTGCATAGGCCTGCATGATGCAAACATACATAAAGCTCAGCCCTGAGAGTTTTACTGTCTATCAGTTGTCTGCGTCTGGGTAGAGGAAATCCCCTTCCTAATCTCATCTAAATGTAATTCATATGAACAAGTATAAGGTTGCTGCAGTTTGACAGGGTTTTTCAAAAAACTCCGGGCCCCAGGGGATAAAAATTGCCCCACCACACCAGTCTGACTACTCTGGGACCTATGGTGCCACCAGTCTGACTACTCTGGGACCTATGGTGCCACCAGTCTGACTACTCTGGGACCTATGGTGCCACCAGTCTGACTACTCTGGGACCTATGGTGCCACCAGTCTGACTACTCTGGGACCTATGGTGCCACCAGTCTGACTACTCTGGGACCTATGGTGCCACCAGTCTGACTACTCTGGGACCTATGGTGCCACCAGTCTGCTTGCAGTTGTCAGTTACTGTCAGGTATGTGGATGATCAGGGCTTTATTCAGGAACGTTTCTTGAGCTACTTTGATGTGTCAAGTGGGAGAGATGCACAGTCTGTGTTTAACTTCATGGAGAAACTTGTTCAACCTACAATGGCGCAGCTGTAATAGAATGTATCTGCTATTTGTATTTACAGCTAAGTCCCCTCCTATTCCCTGATCAAGAGGTGAGGACAACTCCACTCAACTACCATTGTCAACTCTGTCCTGACATGAACTGAAGCAATGTCTCATGTCAGCTCATCCACTGGCACATTGAATGTTTCCTCTCCAAGCACTGTGACTACCTCCATCAATTTTCTCTCATTACCGTATGTGGAGTCAATCACATACACAAACACAATCACATTATTACACATCAATGATTTTGCTTGGACTAACTCACTCTTAGCTCTTTTGTCTAACTGTGTAGTGTTATTGTTTATGGTCTTCCCAGTCAAATCCTGTCCTGCACTGAAGTCAAGCCTCTGAACACCTCAACTCATGCCTCATACCCTCATTCAATCACTGCTGTGATCCCTTCCAAACACTGTGTAAGTAGCCCTCTCATTCCCATTCCCCAAAACATTGTACTATAAATGTCTTTATTAAACGCTTAAGGTTAAAGTAATTACTCTTTTGACAATTTTTTAAACACTTTGACATCTCTGTGCCTACACCGTGCGTCTCCCATCCTCCTCAACTTTTCAAATCACCGGCTTCCACTGGTGGTGTGTATGCGCGTGTCTGTGTGTGTGTGTCACGGTGGCGCTCCTGACTGCAGCAATGCTCCAAGGAAAATAGAGGGGGAATATATCCTACAGAGGGAGGGAGGGAATGAGAGAGGAAGGGAGGATGAGAGATTTGGACAGGGGAGGAGGGAGGAAGGGATTAGGAGAGATATAGATAGGGGGAGGAGGGAGGAAGGGATTAGGAGAGATATAGATAGGGGGGAGGGAGGGAAGGAGAGAGGAAGGGATTAGGAGAGATATAGACAGGGGAGGAGGGAGGAAGGGATTAGGAGAGATATAGATAGGGGGAGGAGGGAGGGAAGGAGAGGGGAAGGGATTAGGAGAGATATAGACAGGGGAGGAGGGAGGGAAGGAGAGAGGAAGGGAGGAGGAGAGATATAGACAGTGGGAGGAGGGAGGGAAGGAGAGAGGAAGGGATTAGGAGAGATATAGACAGGGAAGGAGGGAGGGAAGGAGAGAGGAAGGGATTAGGAGAGATATAGACAGGGGAGGAGGGAGGAAGGGATTAGGAGAGATATAGACAAGGGGAGGAGGGAGGGAATGAGAGAGGAAGGGATTAGGAGAGATATAGACAGGGGAGGAGGGAGGGAATGAGAGAGGAAGGGATTAGGAGAGATATAGACAGGGGGAGGAGGGAGGGAAGGGAGAGAGGAAGGGATTAGGAGAGATATAGACAGGGGAGGAGGGAGGAAGGGATTAGGAGAGATATAGACAGGGGGGAGAGAGGGAAGGGAGAGAGGAAGGGATTAGGAGAGATATAGACAGGGGAGGAGGGAGAGAAGGAGAGAGGAAGGGATTAGGAGAGATATAGATAGGTGGAGGAGGGAGGAAGGGATTAGGAGAGATATAGACAGGGGAGGAGGGAGGAAGGGATTAGGAGAGATATAGACAGGGGGGGAGAGAGGGAAGGGAGAGAGGAAGGGATTAGGAGAGATATAGACAGGGGAGGAGGGAGGTGTGTGTGAGATTGAGTTGAAGGGAAAATTCCTAAGCATCACTAAGAGAGGACAGGTGCAATCGACACCACTTCCACATTCATTCATCCCTCCCTTCCCCTGTCACTCCCCCTCCCTCTCTCGCTCTCACTCTCTCTCTCCTCACCCTCCCATTCTCTCTCTCCTATGGGTACAGAAGGAGGGCCAAAGTGAAAATCGTTTGCCCTGCACAAATAGTGAACCAGCAGCATGGCCTAGGCCTGTACGTTCTCTCCCAGACTCATAGACAGAACGTTTGGAGCGCAGTATACAGTGGCCATTTTAGCATGTAAATCTTGATGGGACAAACTAAACACATTTCTTTTAGATGCCAGTTGTATGGTCCAGTGCTGCAAAGAAAGAACTAATTATGCTGCTGCTGGCCCAGGACAGAGCAGCACGTTTTCAATGTAATCGCAGGGATAATATTAACACTATACATGCCAGTCTCTCTTGGCTAAGAGTTGAGAAAAGACTGACTGCATCACATCTTTAATGAGAAAAATATATGTGTTGGAAATTCCAAACTGTTTCCATAGCGACCAACTTGTTGTGTGTATGTACTGACATGTACAGTATGTGTACTCCCCAACCCGGGTCCGGGAGCGTAATCATCGCCTGACACCAATTAGCATAACGCAACGGACATAACTATTCCTAGAAAATCTTCCTATTCATGAAAATCCCAAGTGAAATATATTGGAACACAGCTTAGCCTTTTGTTAATCACCCTGTCATCTCAGATTTTCAAAATATGCTTTACAGCCAAAGCTAGACAAGCATTTGTGTAAGTTTATCGATAGACTAGCATAGCATTATGCCTAGCTAGCAGCAGGCAACCTTGTCACGAAAATCAGAAAAGCAATCAAATTAAATCGTTTACCTTTGATGAACTTCAGATGTTTTCACTCACGAGACTCCCAGGTAGATAACCAAAGTAAATTTTTTCCAAAAAGATTATTTTTGTAGGCGAAATAGCTCCGTTTGTTCTTCATGTTTGGGTGAGAAATCGCCCGGAAATTGCAGTCACGAAAATGGCAAAAAATATTCCAAATTAGCTCCATAATATCGACAAAAACATGGCAAACGTTGTTAATAATCAATCCTCAAGGTGTTTTTCAAATATCTATCGATAGATAATATATCCGTCGGGACAATTCGTTTTTCAGTAGGACCGATTGGAGTAATGGCTACCTCTGTATTTTACGTGAGAGTCACCCTGGGAGCAATCAGGTGACCACTTACGCAATGTAGCCGCCTACGGCTATTCTTCAACATAAATGCGTAAAACTACGTCACAATGCTGTAGACTTCTTGGGGAATACGTAGAAAGCTTAGGCTAGTTGATGGCACATTCACAGCTCAATAGGGACTCATTGGAACGCAGCGCTTTCAAAATATGGGGCACTTCCAGATTGGATTTTTCTCAGGCTTTCGCCTGCAACATCAGTTATGTTATACTCACAGACAATATCTTTACAGTTTTGGAAACGTTAGAGTGTTTTCTATCCAAAGCTGTCAATTATATGCATATTCTAGCATCTTGTCCTGACAAAATATCCCGTCTAAAATGGGAACGTTTTTTTTCATGGAGCCAGTGGCTGTACAGGGATCTGGTATGCAGACCATGGAGATGAAGAGGGGGCTAGCCATGGAGCCAGTGGCTGTACAGGGATCTGGTATGCAGACCATGGAGATGAAGAGGGGGCTAGCCATGGAGCCAGTGGCTGTACAGGGATCTGGTATGCAGACCATGGAGATGAAGAGGGGGCTAGCCATGGAGCCAGTGGCTGTACAGGGATCTGGTATGCAGACCATGGAGATGAAGGGGCTAGCCATGGAGCCAAGGGCTGTACAGGGATCTGGTATACAGACCATGGAGATGAAGAGGGGCTAGCCATGGAGCCAATGGCTGTACAGGGATCTGGTATGCAGACCATGGAGATGAAGAGGGAGCTAGCCATGGAGCCAGCAGCTGTACAGGGATCTGGTATGCAGACCATGGATATGAAGAGGGGGCTAGCCATGGAGCCAGTGGCTGTACAGGGATCTGGTATGCAGACCATGGAGATGAAGAGGGGCTAGCCATGGAGCCAATGGCTGTACAGGGATCTGGTATGCAGACCATGGAGATGAAGAGGGAGCTAGCCATGGAGCCAGCAGCTGTACAGGGATCTGGTATGCAGACCATGGATATGAAGAGGGGGCTAGCCATGGAGCCAGTGGCTGTACAGGGATCTGGTATGCAGACCATGGATATGAAGAGGGGGCTAGCCATGGAGCCAGTGGCTGTACAGGGATCTGGTATGCAGACCATGGAGATGAAGAGGGGGCTAGCCATGGAGCCAGCGGCTGTACAGGAGTACTGCACACTGAAGAATGTTAACATCTTTCCGTCTGGCTTCGTAGTGCACCCAGATGCTCCGTGGTTAGGATCCTCTCCAGATGGAATCATATTTGATCCCAGACTCTTAGAGGTCAAGTGCCCAAATGTACCAAGTTATGTTGACTGCCCTTACCTGAAGATACAGAATGGAGAGCTGAAGTTGAAGAGATCTCAGGTTGTAGCTTACTACTGGCTAGTTGAAAGATATATAAAGTTCAGCTGGTGTGAGGTCAAATCCTTCTCACAGGTTGTAGCTGGTGTGACTTTGTCATCTGTGCACAGGAGGACATCCTAGTTGAAAGGATATATAAAGATCTACAGGTTTCAACAACTATAAGAGAGAAAGTTGACCACTTATTTTTACCACTACTTGCAGAAGTGTCTCTCGCACCTGAATGGATCTTGCATTTAATTCTGGCTGTACTGTGTTGACTTGATTTCTTTCCCCCACCCCTGTTACTCATTGCCTAATTAAAGCCAATACAAGCTCCACACAAACTGATATCCACTACAACACAAATGATTGATACATGTCGTAGATAAACCAATTATTATTTTGCTGCTAGCAAATAAACACGTACATTTACACTGGCTTGGCCCATGCTCTGGACCGGATCAGAGACGGCACAGTCCAAAGACAGCGCACTTTGTTCTTCATCCCCCTCAGTCGGAGCAGGAGGTTTCAGTCTTCTTTCCCAAACATCAGGTCTCTTTTGAATGTGCCAGTTCTATGCGAAGACAGTAGGAACAACACCTCTTGTTGTCGCCCCCCAATTTGTCCCTCAACTAAGTCACTTTCGACGATATGTGTACTACACCTTTGTGTGTTTGGTGACAGTAAAGTTGTCACGACGTACTGCCACTAGCCACCTCTTTCTGAGCTCTACATCGACTGGGAGACCATTACATTTGGAAGAAACTGAACACAGAGGGACTGAACAATGTTCATTAGCACCTCCTTCGCGGGGCTGTAATTTAAACATAGTCATTGCGAACTATTTCAGTCAGAAATGCATTGACGATAGCTAGTAAGCTAATGATAAAAACAATAGCAGAACTCGCTCCGGAAGTCATCAACCCGGTCGGAAGTCAATCAGAACGTTGGAGGCGGAATAATGCATAGAGCCTATTGGGGTAAGTAACTGTCTGTCTGATGTTTAAAAGTTCTTGTTGATTGTAAGAAATAATAACGGATACATTTCGTGAAAATAAAGTAAAAATAAATGGCAAAATAATCACAAAATAGCAAAGTTGTGTTGGAGCCTGTAAAACGGTGGCCATCCAGTACAGCACCATCTTTCATCTGTATCGATGTCAGAGTGGTTAGAGGGATAATAGAGCCCTAAGTACCAGGCCAATAGGACCTGATGGAGAGATAATAGAGCCCTGAGTACCAGGCCAATAGGACCTGATGGAGAGATAATAGAGCCCTGAGTACCAGGCCAATAGGACCTGATGGAGGGATAATAGAGCCCTGAGTACCAGGCCAATAGGACCTGATGGAGGGATAATAGAGCCCTGAGTACCAGGCCAATAGGATCTGATGGAGGGATAATAGAGCCCTGAGTACCAAGCCAATAGGATCTGATGGAGGGATAATAGAGCCCTAAGTACCAGACCAATAGGACCTGATGGAGGGATAATAGAGCCCTGAGTACCAGGCCATTAGGACCTGATGGAGGGATAATAGAGCCCTGAGTACCAGGCCAATAGGACCTGATGGAGGGATAATAGAGCCCTGAGTACCAGGCCAATAGGACCTGATGGAGAGATAATAGAGCCCTGAGTACCAGGCCAATAGGACCTGATGGAGGGATAATAGAGCCCTGAGTACCAGGCCAATAGGACCTGATGGAGGGATAATAGAGCCCTGAGTACCAGGCCAATAGGACCTGATGGAGGGATAATAGAGCCCTGAGTACCAGGCCAATAGGTGTAATAAGGTCACCTCTAGGTGTTATAAAAAAAATAAACTGTTGTCTGATCAGCAGACAGAATCCTTTCAACTCACAGCAGTTAGCATTACTATTGCCTCACACATACACCAACCATGCTGCTTCAGATACAAGCCAGTATGCCTGTGTGTGTGTGTGCGTGCGTGTGTGTGTGCGTGTGTCACCCCAGCGTGGGTTCTGCTGGCTCAGCACTTTCGGTCAGCCAATTAATTTCACAGTGGCTCAGGAGATAGAACAGTGTGTAAAACACACACACACACACACCGCTACAAACACACTTATACACACACATAGTACACACCGACAACACTACATTATACAATGCTGACGTCTCTGTACACACCAACACTGCTACACTACACAATGTACTCAGACAGACACACACACATACTGTACACACAGCCTCATTAGAATGCTTTATAGAACACACACACTCATAATAGCTAAATAAGTGCTCATGAGAATGACGGGCCCTTGGAGACCTACCTTGAGGGCACAGAAGATACAGGAGTCTTCCATACACTTGTGGGTGGTCAGCTGCCGGAAACTTCTACGGAAGATATCCAGATGCCACAGGACCTAAAGAGAAAACATACATTTGATATATTTACATGATTTGTATATTTTATATCTTTACATTTTTAAAGGTCCAATGCTGAGGTTTTTATCTCAATATCAAATATTTTCTGGGTAACAAATAAATACCTTACTGTGATTGTTTTCAATTTAAATGGTCAAAAAGAAAGGAGCAATTTCTCAAGCAAGAATTTAGACAGTGGTCTGAGTGGGGAGGGGAAAACAGAAAACTAGCTGTTATTTGCAGGTGTGGAACAAATTATTATTTGACTATTAACTCATGTTGATGTCACCAGGCAGGTCAAAACTACATCCCATCAAAAGAAGGGAATTACCATCATTTCACAATATTATTCCAATCTCATAATGTGGAAATATAAAACACAGAACAATTATGTTTTTGACTGCACTGGGCCTTGAAGGGGAGGCAGGAAACCGAGAGGTTGGACCAGCAACCGAAGGGTTGACGGTTCGAATCCCAGTTCTGCTGGGAAACATTTAGTGTGATGTGAGTCGGATACAGTATTGTGACAGCAAAGTTTCACCCTTATTTACAACAGTGTGTGTTAAGGGTTAAGGTTAAAGGGGAGGATGGTGACAGATTGCATGCTGATGCTTCCCTCTGTCCTGCCTCTTCCCTCTGACCTCCCTTCCCTCTCTCCTCCATCTCCCCTCTATCCTCCATCTCCCCTCCCTCTTCCCGATGTCCTCCTTCATCCCCCTTTTCTCCATCTTCCCTCTCTCTTCCTTCTCTCCTTCCTCTTCCCTCTCTCCTCCCTCTTCCCTCTCTCCTCCCTCTTCCCTCTCTCTTCCCTCTCTCCTCCCACTCTCCGTCCTCTTCCCTCTCTCCTCCCTCTGTCTTCCCTCTACCCTCTCTCCGTCCTCTTCCCTCTCTCCTTCCTCTTCCTCTTCCCTCTCTCCTCCCTCTTCCCTCTCTCCCTCTCCCTCTCTCCTCCCTCTACCCTCTCTCCTCCCTCTACCCTCTCTCCTCCCTCTACCCTCTCTCCTCCCTCTTCCCTCTCTCCTCCCTCTTCCCTCTCTCCTCCCTCTGCCCTCTCTCCTCCCTCTTCCCTCCCTCCTTCCCTCTGCCCTCTCTCCTCTTTCCTCTGCTCTTCCCTCTTCCCTCCCTCTTCCCTCCCTCTTCCCTCCCTCTTCCCTCTGTCCTCCCTCTACCCTCTCTCCTCCCTCTTCCCTCTCTCCTCCCTCTTCCCTCCTCCTGTCCTCCCTCTGTCCTCCGTCCTCCCTCTTCCCTCCGTCCTCCCTCTTCCCTCCGTCCTCCCTCTTCCCTCCGTCCTCCCTCTTCCCTCCCTCCTCCCTCTGTCCTCCCTCTTCCCTCCGTCCTCCCTCTTTCCTCCGTCCTCCGTCCTCCCTCTACCCTCTCTCCTCCCTCTACCCTCTCTCCTCCCTCTACCCTCTCTCCTCCCTCTACCCTCTCTCCTCCCTCTACCCTCTCTCCTCCCTCTACCCTCTCTCCTCCCTCTTCCCTCTCTCCTCCCTCTTCCCTCTCTCCTCCCTCTACCCTCTCTCCTCCCTCTTCCCTCTCTCCTCCCTCTCTCCTCCCTCTTCCCTCTCTCTTCCCTCTTCCCTCCTCTCTCCTCCCTCTTCCTCTCTCCTTCCTCTTCCCTCTCTCCTTCCTCTTCCCTCTCTCCTTCCTCTTCCTCTCTCTCCTCCCTCTACCCTCTCTCCTCCCTCTTCCCTCCCTCTTCCCTCTCTCCTTCCTCTTCCCTCTCTCCTTCCTCTTCCCTCTCCCTCTACCCTCTTCCTCCCTCTTCCTCTCTCCTCCCCTTCCTCCCTCTTCCCTCTCTCTTCCCCTCTCTTCCCTCCTCTCTCCTCCCTCTTCCCCCCTCTCCCTCTCTCCTTCCTCTTCCCTCTCTCCTTCCCTCTTCCCTCTCTCCTTCCTCTTCCCTCTCTCCTCCCTCTACCCTCTCTCCTCCCTTTTCCCTCTCTCCTCCATCCCTCCTTAGTTTATTTATTTATTTATACATCACCACAGCGCAGGGAAGACATATTCTACCCCAAACTCTCTCTCTCTCTCTATCCCTCTCTCTCTCATTTCAATTTAATGGGCTTTATTGGCATGGGAAACATGTTTTCATTTCCAAAGCAAGTGAAATAGATAATAAACAAAAGTGAAATAAACAATAAAAAATTTAATAAATATTATACTCACAAAAGTTCCAAAAGAATAAATACATTTCAAATGTCATATTGTGTCTATATACAGTGTTGTACCGATGTGCAAATGGTTAAAGTGCAAAAGGGAAAATATGGGTTGTATTTACAATGGTGTTTGTTCTTCACTGGTTGCCCTTTTCTTGTGGCAACAGGTCACAAATCTTGCTGCTGTGATGGCACACTGTGGTATTTCACCCAGTAGATATGGGAGTTTATCAAAACTGGGTTTGTTTTCTAATTCTTTGTTTCTCTCTCTCTCTCTATCATATCTCCTTCTTCTCTCCCTCTCTCATTGTCTATTTTTCTCTCTGTCTTTGTCTCTCTCTCTCTATCGCTCTTTGTATCTTTCCCATCATAGCTCTGCGGGACTCAGAGTGAGAGGTCACTGAGAATGACAGCATAGTCTGTGTGTGTGTGTGTGTGTGTGTGTGCGTGCGTGCGTACCTGCAGAGCACTGTTTAGGAAGCAGCTGTTCTGTCCAGGTTCGTTGCTAAGGCCTTTACTCGGGGCGAAGGAGGCCATAGTCCGAGGGGCCGTGATCAGTCCCTGTAGCCCTCCACCAGGATCTCCGCTGCCACCGCCTGACGCAAAGTAGTTCCTCTTCCACGACATCACATCCTGCTGGGCGCTCCCGTCACCAGGGAGGGACAGGGGAATGAGATGGAGCAACGTGTTCTAAGTTACTCCCATTAGAGAGAGAATGACAAACAAAGAGAATAGGAAGACAGAGCGATGGAGAGCTTTGGTCTCTTTCTGGTAAGTGTCTTCAGTCCTTCCACAGTCCTTTACTTCTGTTCAGCCTAATATCTCTTCTCTGCTCTCACTCTGCCTGCAAGAGACAAACCACACAACACAATCACCACATCTCTTATACAGTACCGCACACACACACAACAAACAGACCTCCAGTATAGGACATATTTCAACAGCCACTGAACACGCCGATTGGCAGGTGTGTTTTTCTGTTGCTCGTTAGAAAAACGAGATTTCAGTTTCCTGACCGATTCAGAGATCAGTTAATGATGTTTGTCCCCCATAAGACACTTCAGATGGGGAAGCCTATTTCACTTCCTCTAAATCCCCAGAATGAATCTAAAATAACTCCAGAAAGTCAGGAATTCATTTTGACGTTTTTTGCAGAGGATATTTTGGTTGAGCAATTTGACATATAACTAAGGTGTTTGGTGCAGTATTCTGGAGCTGCTGGGAGGATCTGTCTCACTGCTTATGCTATTGGATAGGGAGCAATCACTGTTAGTGGGCAAATGGTCATCGTCAAATCAAAACCAAACCTTCATTTACCCATTGTGATGCACAGATGTTCCAAACTCTGTTTTAGACCAGACTGACTTCATGACCAAAATCATCCTATTCATTTGTCGTCAATATTGTCACTAGAATAACTGTTTCTGACACATTGATGCCAGATAGACCGTTTTCAAAGGGATTTTGTTGCATTTTAAAGGCAGTCACTCTTTAACTGCACAGGAAATACCATTTCACAATATTGTAGCCTGAATGGTCATGCAACTCGTAGTATGGAGTCTAGTAGTGTACTGTAACGGTAAGCTGCTGACATCAATGTATGTTTCTCAGTTATGTCATTACTGGAGAGTTTTATCTGGGATATATTATAAAGCAGTATTACTCACTGTGTGTGTGCGTGCGTGCGTGCGTATGTGTGTGTGTGTGTAAACAGGTTGCGTAACAGACTGGCCAGTAGCGGAGCCGCAGTGCCCTCCCTCCCCCCGTTGCCGTGCTGTGCTGCCATAGCGACCCTTTGGCGATGGGCCAGATGTCACAGGAATGCTGCGGTGTACGGGTGGTGTGTGTTTGTGTGTGTGTGTGTGTGGATGGATGGTTGGAGTGGGCTGTTACTATAGCGATGGCTACAGTAGAACATGGTTGTGTGGCATTAGAGATACAGTGTGTACCCTGCTGTACATAGTGTACAGTTATTAACATGACATTAGCTACAGGTAGGGCTGTGGCGGTGATGACATTTTGTCAGCCGGGGATTGTTAAGCAAATAACTGACCGTTTATTAACATAAACACATTTAGCATCTCCTGGCATCCACTGATGTGACGTGGTGAGGTTGAACCCAGGTGTAGAGAAGAGACCAGACGAGGAATCAGTGGAGGCTAAACATAATACCTTACTGAGAAACGGTAGTCGCAGGATCACAGTACACTTGAAAAACAACAAACACTAAGTTTCAAAAAAGTCACTCAGGAAACAAACGCACACAGTAAACAATTCCAGCTTCAGCAAAGGACACCAGAAAACACACCAATTAACAGTGACATCATAATGAGTAAATAGGACACACCTGAGTGCCGTTAATGTCTCTAGAATGGTCTCTGCTGCCCTCTGGCGACAGCAAGAACCATGACAACCTGAGTCTCGTTAATGTCTCTAGGATGGTCTCTGGCGACTTCTGGTGACAGCTGTAACCATGACAACCAGAGTGTCGTTAACCTCTCTTGGGTAGGGGGCAGTAGTTTCACGTCTGGATGAAAAGCCCAAACTGCCCAGAAGCTGGGATATGCATATAATTGGTAGATTTGAATAGAAAACACTCTAAAGTTTCTAAAACTGTTAAAATAATGTCTGTGAGTATAACAGAACTGATAAGGCAGGCAAAACCACGAGGACAAAACCATCCCAAAAGAAAATAATTCAGCCTACCACTGTTTTCAATGGCTGTCACTTTTATAAGGCAACATCCTCCCAGATAGCAGTTCCTAGGGCTTCCACTAGATGTCAACAGTCTTTAGAAAGAGTTTCCTGATGGGTTTTGGAAAAATGAGCCAGAAATTGTAGTTTTTCTAGGTGGCTTCCATTTTGGCTGTAGTGTTTCCAAGCGCGTGGAAGAGAGTGCGTTCTTTGGTATTTTTCTCCGGTAAAGACAATAACGATTCTCTGGGGCGCTGTCCTCAGATAATAGCATGGTTTGCTTTCGCCGTAAAGCCTTTTTGAAACCTGACACAGCGGCTGGATTAACAAGAAGTTAAGCTTTATTTTGATGTATTAAACTTATGATTTTATGAAAGTTAAATATGTATAATTCTGTAGTTTGTATTTCACGCTCTGCAATTTCACCAGATGTTGGCCAGGTGGGACGCTACCGTTCCACCTGCCCATAAGAAGTTGATGCGCCCTCTGGTGACAGCAGGAACCATGCCAACCTGAATGTCGCTAATGTCTCTAGGAGAAGGGGTCTGAATACTTTCCAAATGCACTGTGTGAAATTTGTTTTGATTTATAATGGACCATTATCGTGCATCTGTCTCAAAACAGGGGCAGGGGAAAAATACATGTCATCAATGCACTTAAATAGTTCATTTTCATGCCAGCCAGGTAGGCTATACTCCTGTCGTAAAGAGAAGCAATGTGCTTAATATTAAGAAAGTTGAGGAATAAATATAGTAGGCCTAGCCTATAGAATGGATTCAATTGTTTTCTCACGCAATTGCATCGTATATAGAAATGTTGCGTTACATGAACTCACCTATGACGTGTTTGATCAGATCTTCGAAGACATTTGTCAAAGTGATTAGAGGGACTATAGAGTGCTGAATCCAGGCAGTTAGCAAGTTTGGTAGGCTACTAATGACCATACAGGAGCATCAGATCTTGGAGAAGCCTAATTACCTTGGAATTTCACTGCCTTCATGACTCGTGACCGCCGGTGTGATCACCATAACAGCCCTAACTACAGGACATAAACAGCTAACCAATGAATCACACCTTCATGTTTGGTTGGAGCAAGAAGCATATCACTCTATGCTACTCTAATAACACTGTATTGTTTGGGTGAGAATGAGAGAGAAACAGAGAGAGGGGGGAGAGAGAGAAACAGAGGGAGGGGGAGAGAGAGAAACAGAGGGAGGGGGGAGAGAGAGAAACAGAGGGAGGGGGGGGGAGAGAGAGAAACAGAGGGAGAGGGGGGGGGAGAAACAGAGGGAGGGGGAGAGAGAGAAACAGAGGGAGGGGGAGAGAGAGAAACAGAGGGGGGGGGGAGAGAGAGAAACAGAGGGAGGGGGAGAGAGAGAAACAGAGGGAGGGGGGAGAGAGAGAAACAGAGGGAGGGGGGAGAGAGAGAAACAGAGGGAGGGGGGGAGAGAGAGAAACAGAGGGAGGGGGAGAGAGAGAAACAGAGGGAGGGGGGAGAGAGAGAAACAGAGGGAGGGGGAGAGAGAGAAACAGAGGGAGGGGGAGAGAGAGAAACAGAGGGAGGGGGGGGAGAAACAGAGGGAGGGGGAGAAGAGAAACAGAGGGAGGGGGAGAGAGAGAAACAGAGGGAGGGGGAGAGAGAGAAACAGAGGGAGGGGGAGAGAGAGAAACAGAGGGAGGGGGAGAGAGAGAAACAGAGGGAGGGGGGAGAGAGAGAAACAGAGGGAGGGGGAGAGAGAGAAACAGAGGGAGGGGGAGAGAGAGAAACAGAGGGAGGGGGGAGAGAGAGAAACAGAGGGAGGGGGAGAGAGAGAAACAGAGGGAGGGGGGAGAGAGAGAAACAGAGGGAGGGGGGAGAGAGAGAAACAGAGGGAGGGGGGAGAGAGAGAAACAGAGGGAGGGGGAGAGAGAGAAACAGAGGGAGGGGGAGAGAGAGAAACAGAGGGAGGGGGGAGAAGAGAAACAGAGGGAGGGGAGAGAGAGAGAAACAGAGGGAGGGGGAGAGAGAGAAACAGAGGGAGGGACAAATTATAATTAACATCATTGCGCACCAGCGACTCCTGTGGTGGGCCGGGCGCAGTGCGCGCTAACCAAGGTTGCCAGGTGCACAGTGTTTCCTCCGGCACATTGGTGAGGCTGGTTGGATGCGCGCTGTGTTAAGAAGCAGGGCGGCTTGGTTGGGTTGTGTATCGGAGGACGCATGACTTTCAACCTTAGTCTCTCCCGAGCCCGTACGGGAGTTGTAGCGATGAGACAAGATAGTAGCTACTACAACAATTGGATACCACGAAATTGGGGAGAAAAAGGGGTAAAAAAAATAATATATATAAAAAAATTAAAATTAACAGCAGACTCGTACATTTCCTCAGTGAAAACAATGGACTGAGCAAATGTCAAATTGACTTTTTACCAAATTACTGTATGACAGACCACATATTCACCCTGCACACCCTAATTGACAAACAAACAAACCAAAACAAAGGCACAGTCTTCTCATGTTTTGTTGATTTCAAAAAAGCGTTTGACTCAAACATACATTACAAAATCCATGTACACAAACAAGTCCCCTGGTTAAAATTGGCAGAAAACGCACACATTTCTTTCCAGAGGGCTGTGGGGGAGACAGGGATACAGCTTGAGCCCGACCCTCTTCAACATATATAAATGAATTGGTGAGGGCACTAGAACAGTCTGCAGCAGCCGGCCTCACCCTACTAGAATCTGAAGTCAAATGTCTGTTTGCTGATGGTCTGGTGCGTCGGTCACCAACCAAGGAGGGCCTACAGCAGCACCTAGATATTCTGCACAGATTCTGTCAGACCTGGGCCCTGACAGTAAATCTCAGTAAGACAAAAATAATGGTGTTCCGAAAAAGGTCCAGTCGCCAGGACCCCAAATACGAATTCCATCTAGACATTGTTGCCCTAGACTAGAGCACACAAATATGTACATACCAGGGCCTAAACATCAGCACCACAGGTACCTTCCACAAAGCTGTGAACGATCTGAGGCACAAGACTAGAAGGGCCTTCTATGCCATCAAAAGGAACATAACATTTGACGTACCAATTAGGATCTGGCTAAAAGTACTTGAATCAGTTAAAGAACCCATTGCCCTTTATGGTTGTGAGGTCTGGGGTCCGCTCACCAACCAAGACTTCATAAGATGGGACAAATACCAAATTGAGATTCGGCATGCATAATTCTGCAAAAATATCCTCAGGGTATTGGTGTAAAACACCAAATAATGCATGCAGAGCAGAATTAGTCCGATACCCGCTATTTATCAAAATCCAGAAAAGAGACAATAAATTCCACAACCACCTAAAAGGAAGCGATTCCCAAACCTTACAACAACAAAGCCATCACCTACAGAGAACTGAACCTGGTAAGGAGAGTCCCCAAAGCAAGCTGGTCCTGGACAGCAACACAATTAGACCCAACCAAATCATGAGAAAACAAAAAGATAATTACTTGACACATTGGAAAGAATTAACAAAAACAGAGCAAACTAGAATGCTATTTGGTCCTAAACAGAGAGTACACAGTGGCAGAATACCTGACCACTGTGACTGACCCAAAATTAAGGAAATCTTCAACTATGTAGACTCAGTGAGCATAGCCTTGCTATTGAGAAAGGCCGCCGTAGACAGACCTGGCTCTCAAGAGAAGACAGACTATGTTCACACTGCCCACAAAATGAGGTGGAAACTGAGCTGCACTTCCTCACCTCCTGCCCAATGTATGACCATATTAGAGAGACATATTTCCCTCAGATTACACAGATCCACAAATAATTTGAAAACAAACCACATTTTGATAAACTCTTATATCCATTGGGTGAAATACCACAGTGTGTAACGGTTCTCTTGTGGTGAAGGAGAGTCGGACCAAAATGCAGCGTGTAGATTGTGATCCATGTTTATTAAACTGAAGCAACACAAATCTAAATACAAACACTACAAAACAATAAACGTAACGAAAACAGCCTAATACTGGTGCACATACACACAGACCAAGGACATCAAGACACTAAGGACAATCACCCACAAAACCCAACACAAAACAGGCTACCTAAATATGGTTCCCAATCAGAGACAATGACTAACACCTGCCTCTGATTGAGAACCATATCAGGCCAAACATAGAAATAGACAAACCAGACACACAACATAGAATGCCCACCCAGCTCACGTCCTGACCAACACTAAAACAAGGAAAACACATACGAACGATGGTCAGAACGTGACACAGTGTGACATCACAGCAGCAAGATGTGTGACCTGTTGCCACAAGAAAAGGTCAACCAGTGAAGAACAAACACCATTGTAAATACAACCCATATTGATGTTTATTTATTTTCCCTTTTGTACTTTAACCATTTGTACATCGTTACAACACTATTTATAGACATAATGTGACATTTGTAATGTCTTTATTGTTTTGGAACTTCTGTGAGTGTAATGTTTACTGTTCATTTTTATTGTTTATTTCACTTTTGTTTATTATCTATTTCACTTGCTTTGGCAATGTTAACATATGTTTCCCATGCCAATAAAGCCCTTGAATTGAATTATATAAGCCCTCCCCTCTGGTCACCACAGGAACCACGGCCTGCTGTCAACAACTCTCCAATCAACAGCCTGCTCACGACCTCCTGACCCCGCAACACTGGCTTGCCAGAAACAAACTAGAGACGGATTTATCCTGGATTTCTGTGGCGTTCATGTCCCCATTGACATTTTCTTCAATAGAACAACAACATCCAGAACTGAACTGATGTGCTCTTGTGTATGCGTGTGTGTTTGTTCATTTTCTCGGCTAGTTACCAGGGAAATAGGCCAAGCTGCAGGCACGTAAGGGAAAAGCCGAATCAAGTGATTTAGCACACTGTAGTCTGTACTGGTCCAACACACACACACACACACACACACACAAACACACACACACACACACACACAAGGCCGGAGCCTGGACCTAGTGACAATGATGGCGATGTGCGTTGATGCTTCAGCGTTCCCGGAAGCCAAGGTGAGGCAAAGTACTACTAATATTCAATCAAACTCTGAGACCCTGCGGTCCAACATCATAAGCTCCACATCCCCCATGTTGGTCACTACACCACTGATGTTTCAGTTCTGCCTAGGTTTTTCTCCCTCTGACACTAATAGTTTACAGAAGTTGGTGACAGCCCACCACAGTAAAAGAACATTATGATGTATTTATATTATAGCTGGCTGGACCACTGCCATTTAGAATTCATCAGACGCTCTTATCCAGAGCAACTTACAGTAGTGAGTGCAAACATTTACATATTTGTTTTTCCATACTGGTGCCCCTGTGGGAATCGAACCCACTACTCTGGTGTTGCAAGCGTCAACTGAGTCACACGCTAAAACTACCACCACTACTGAGAGGTACATTACTGAGTCTTATAGCCTGACTCTCTCTCCTCCCTCTCCTGTCCTGACTCTCTCTCCTCCCTCTCCTGTCCTGACTCTCTCTCCTCAATCTCCTGTCCTGACACTCTCTCCTCCCTCTCCTGTCCTGACTCTCTCTCCTCCCTCTCCTGTCCTGACTCTCTCCTCCCGCTCCTGTCCTAACACTCTCTCCTCCCTCTCCTGTCCTGACTCTCTCTCCTCCCTCTCCTGTCCTGACTCTCTCTCCTCCCTCTCCTGTCCTAACTCTCTCTCCTCCCTCTCCTGTCCTAACTCTCTCTCCTCCCTCTCCTGTCCTAACTCTCTCTCCTCCCTCTCCTGTCCTGACTCTCTCTCCTCCCTCTCCTGTCCTAACTCTCTCTCCTCCCTCTCCTGTCCTAACTCTCTCTCCTCCCTCTCCTGTCCTGACTCTCTCTCCTCCCTCTCCTGTCCTAACTCTCTCTCGCTTCTACGATATATCTGTGTGACAGTGTGCTTGACATTTCAAATGATTTTCCGTAATCACAAGGTAGGCCAATGGGCGAGGTTATATGATCAGCTATCTGGCACAAAAAGGTTAGACCCGTTTGACGGTTAGACCCGTTTGACTTCAGATCCTGACGTTTATTCAAGTTTCTCCAAATGTCA
>NC_056452.1:21928706-21936206 GCF_018296145.1 Oncorhynchus tshawytscha | reverse complement strand
TCTCTCACCCTATGGGCTCACCCTTACAATTACCACCTTCCTCTCTCAACCAATGGGCGAATATCTTGGGATGTATTTATGTGTCGTACCCATGCACTTTGCTGTTTTTCAGCAACAGTTGTCGACAAACCAACCACCTCCCCACCATGAGCAGCTATAATAACCTTAAGGCCTGTCATTGAAACTCCTTTCGATGCCAGCTGCCCGGCAGAGGGCTCCCTGTCATCAGCATCTGGCTCCGAGGAGGACTCCTCTGAGACGAGGCCACACCCCAAACTACTTCACAAAATTCCATATGGCATTTCTGTCTCTGCTGTTTATCCAGCTAAGCCTTCTACTTGATTGAATTTGAATTCATATCCACACAGACGCCGCTTGAAAGTGGAATGGCGGTTGGACAAAGGGATTCAGAGTTGCTCACAGAAAGAGTTGGGACAACATGCTGCTTGCCTCCCAGGGCATCACATACTATCACAATGAACTCTATTACTTTGAGTTGTAAGTCTACTGACTCGAAATGCATTGAACAGTTATTGGTCAAAATAGCCTATGCAGGAGCCCCTATGATGGTGTGTGTGTGTGTGTGTGTGTGTGTGTGACAGATATTAGAAATGATCGAAGACTAATACACAAGGTAATTTACCCAGCTTATACAGTATGTTCATTAATCTACTATACAGTATAACACACACACACACACACACACACCTACAGTGTATAAAGAATTCATCATTATAATCAGACACACATACATTCTATGAGGAGGATATAAAGGCTGTTAATATGTTGATATGAATATATATTCACTTAATATCTCTTACATAATGTACTTCATACGCACACGAACCCTGTCCTATGTCTCCAAGGCCGGCTCCAGGCATAAGTGACTAAGAGGTCGTTTAGGGCCCCTTGCCACTAGGGGGCCCCCGACCCCAAAAAGTATTATTAGAATTATTGTGGAACTTACTATTGAGATTGAGAAAAGTAGAATACACACAGAGCAATTTTGAAATGTGGCTGTGCATCAGCAGATTTTCTCTGGTTATGTCAGTCTAGACCTGGGACGATAAACCTAAAATTATCGACACCAACTAAACTGACCACTGATCGTGAACATTTTGATGATATTGTTCATTATAATAAATAACCGATAAGGCCCTACTAGAGATTTGTGAAGTTTGAAATTAAATAAGTTTGCTGACATGGGTGATTGAAAGTAGCAATAGTTATAAGGGTAATATAAAAATAACTTGCGATATTTGTCAATATCTATGTCAGTAACACTCAATTAGCCATGTCAGATTATAAAATGTGTAGAATTGCAAGAAATTAGCTTTAAAACTGCTAAAATGTCTCTCCACCCTATGGTAAAATTAGTAGAATTGCAGAACATTAGCTGTAAAACACAACAACAACTAAATATCTCTGTCCCATGGCAAAATTTGTAGAATTGTAGGAAATTAACATCAAAACTTCAAATGAGAGAGAGAGAGAGAGACAGAGACAGAGACAGAGAGAGACGGAGAGAGAGACAGAGAGAGACGGAGAGAGAGAGAGAGACAGAGAGAGACGGAGAGAGAGACGGAGAGAGAGAGAGAGAGAGAGAGACTCTGGGAGAGAGGCTGAGAGAGAGAGAGAGAGAGAGACAGAGAGAGAGAGACAGAGAGAGAGAGAGAGAGAGAGACAGAGAGAGACGGAGAGAGAGACGGAGAGAGAGAGAGAGACAGAGACGGAGAGAGAGAGAGAGAGAGACGGAGAGAGAGAGAGAGAGAGAGACGGGAGAGAGAGAGAGAGAGAGAGAGACAGAGAGAGACGGAGAGAGAGAGAGAGAGACCTGAGACGGAGAGAGAGAGAGAGAGAGAGAGAGAGAGAGAGAGAGAGAGAGAGAGAGAGAGAGAGAGAGAGAGAGAGAGAGAGAGAGAGAGAGAGAGAGAGAGAGAGAGAGAGAGAGACAGAGAGAGACGGAGAGAGAGACGGAGAGAGAGAGAGAGACAGAGAGAGAGACGGAGAGAGAGAGAGAGAGAGAGAGAGAGACGGAGAGAGAGAGAGAGAGACACAGAGGGAGAGATGAGAGAGAGAGACAGAGACAGCAGCACAATTAGACCCAACCAAATCATGAGAAAACAAAAAGATAACTACTTAACACATTGGAAAGAATTAACAAAAAAACAGAGCAAACTAGAATGCTATTTGGCCCTACACAGAGAGTACACAGCGGCAGAATACCTGACCACTGTGACTGACACAAAATTAAGGAAAGCCTTGACTATGTACAGACTCAGTGAGCATAGCCTTGCTATTGAGAAAGGCCGCCGTAGGCAGACATGGCTCTCAAGAGAAGACAGGCTATGTGCTCACTGCCCACAAAATGAGGTGGAAACTGAGTTGCACTTCCTAACCTCCTGCCCAATGTATGACCATATTAGAGAGACATATTTCCCTCAGATTACACAGATCCACAAAGAATTCGAAAACAAATCCAATTTTGAAAAACTCCCATATCTACTGGGTGAAATTCCACAGTGTGCCATCACAGCAGCAAGATTTGTGACCTGTTGCCACGAGAAAAGGGCAACCAGTGAGGAACAAACACCATTGTAAATACACCCATATTTATGCTTATTTATTTGATCTTGTGTCCTTTAACCATTTGTACATTGTTAAAACACTGTATATATATATAATATGACATTTGTAATGTCTTTACTGTTTTGAAACTTCTGTATGTGTAATGTTTACTGTTAATTTTTGTTGTTTTTCACTTTATATATTCACTTTGTATGTTGTCTACCTCACTTGCTTTGGCAATGTTAACACATGTTTCCCATGCCAATAAAGCCCTTGAATTGAATTGAATTGAATTGACAGAGAGAGAGAGACACAGAGACAGAGACAGAGACAGAGACAGAGACAGAGACAGAGACAGACAGAGACAGAGACAGAGAGAGACAGAGACAGAGACAGAGACAGAGAGAGAGAGAGAGAGAGTGAGAGACAGACTTGTTCCACATTTTGCTACGTTACAGCCTTATTCTAAAATGGATTACATTTTTAAAAAATCCTGATCAATCTACACACAATACCCCAAAGTCAAAGGGTCTGAATACATTCCGAATGCACTGTAACTACAGTCTCCAAAGCAACGTGGAGTTCCATCGGTTCTACCTGACCACATTTCCGTCTCCATCTACAGTATTCACACCCCTTGACTTATTCCACATTTTGTTGTGTTACGGCCTGAATTTAAAATGGATTACATTGACATTTTGTGTCACTGGCCTACACACAATACCCCGTAATGTCAAAGTGGAATTATGTTTTTAGAAATGTTTACAAATTAATAACTAAATTTAAGCTGAAATATCTTGAGTCTATAGGTTTTCAAAACCTTTGTTATGGTCTAAATAAGTTCAGGAGTAAATGTGCTTAACAAGTCACATAATATGTTACATGGACTCACTGTGTGCAATAATAGTGTTTACAATGATTTTTGAATGACTACCTCATCTCTTTACCCCACACATACTATTATCTGCTTTAGGTCCCTCAGTTGAGTAGTGAATTTCCAACACAGATTCAACCACAAAGACAAGGGAGGTTTTCCAATGCCTCGCAAAGAAGGGCACCTATTGTTAGATGAAAAAAAAATTATGATGAAGTTATTAATTACACTTTGGGTGGTGTATCAATACACCCAGTCACTACAAAGATACAGGCATCCTTCCTAACTCAGTTGCCGGAGAGGAAGGAAACCGCTCATGGATTTCACCGAGGCCAATGTTGACCTTAAAACAGTTACAGAGTTTAACGGCGGTCCTGAAAAGAAAGCGGTATGTTTTGGCCATATCCAACATAAGACATCACTCTGGATATTTTCAAGCATGGTGGTGGCTGCATCATGTTATGGGTCTGCTTTCCACCAGACACTGGGAGACAAATTCACATTTCAGCAGGACAATAATGTAAAACACAAGGCCAAATATACACTGGAGTTGCTTACCAAGACAACGTTGAATGTTCCTGAGTTGCCTAGTTACAGTTTTTACTTAAATCGGATTGAAAATCTATGGCAAAAATGTCTGTCTATCAATGATCACCCACCCCCGCGTCTTCATTTCAGTCATTTAGCAGACGCTCAGCCACGTCTTCATTTCAGTCATTTAGCAGACGCTCTTATCCAGAGAGATTTACACGGGCAATTAGGGTTAAGTGCCTCGCTCAAGGGCACCTTTTGGTTACTAACCCAACGCTCTTAACAGCTTGAAGAACGTTTAAAAGAATAATGTGCAAATGTTGTACAGTCCAGGTGTGGAAAGCTCTTAGAGACAAACAGAAAGACTCACAGCTGTAATGCTGCCAAAGGTGATTCTAACATTCTAATGTGTGTGTGCGTGTTTCATGTTGCAAGTTGTATTGTTACATGCACGAGTACAGTGAAATGCTAAACTTGCAAGCATTTGTGTGTGTGTGTGTGTGTGTGTGTGTGTGTGTGTGTGTGTGTGTGTGTGTGTGTGTGTGTGTGTGTGTGTGTGTGTGTGTCCACAAGAATAGTAAACACCAATTTGACCAACTGGAGACATTTTGCTGGTCACCACAAGGTCAAATTCTATTTCTAGGGGGTTTAGGGTTAGGTTAGAATTAGGTTTAGGGTTAGGAGCTAAGGTTAGGGTTAAGAGCTAGGATTAGGTTTAGGGTTAGGAGCTAAGGTTAGGGTTAAGAGCTAGGATTAGGTTTAGGGTTAGGAGCTAAGGTTAGGGTTAAGAGCTAGGATTAGGTTTAGGGTTAGGAGCTAAGGTTAGGGTTAAGAGCTAGGATTAGGTTTAGGGTTAGGAGCTAAGGTTAGGGTTAAGAGCTAGGATTAGGTTTAGGGTTAGGAGCTAAGGTTAGGGTTAAGAGCTAGGATTAGGTTTAGGGTTAGGAGCTAAGGTTAGGGTTAAGAGCTAGGATTAGGTTTAGGGTTAAGGTTAGGTTTTTGGGCTAATGTTAGGGTTAGGGAAAATAGGATTTTGAATGGGACTTAATTGTGTGTCCCCACAGGGTTAGCTGTACAAGACTCTGTCTGTCTGTCCATCCGTCCGTCCGTCCGTCTGGAGAAGTATTTATACTCTGATTTTGGCCCAGCAAAGGAAAGGCACCCTGTGTGAAAAATGCTATGAGAAACCGTGACATACACTCTGAATGACCTAAAATGATGAATCCCATATTGGTCTTTCACAGTCAGGCCGACCCAAGCTGTTCTGTTCATTAGGCTAATAGTAGGCCTAATATTGAAACAGATCAACTGAATCAGAAATGCACAGGTTTCAGATTTTCCCAAGTTTTTCAGGTTTTTGTTCTGGCACACTTTTCTTTACAGAAAAACAACAACATTGTATGTTCTAAGTACACAACAATGCTTGAACCACATCAGGAGACCACTTTTGAGGTCTAGGAAAAATCTAAGAATGTTTCATTTTTGAGAGTAGTTACCCTTTAATTCAAGTATGCAGGCACCTAGTATGCAGGCACTGTTGTTTGATTATCATTGTTTCTGTAGCACATGAGATGGAGTTTGCCAGAAGCTAGTCAACATTTAATAGAGAAGGTTTTCGGCACTGCCTTTCCATCTACCAGAAGAGGGGTTAGGCCTATCATTAGCCATGTCTTAACTTGCTTCAAAGGTCCATTATTTTGATAAAGACTTACTCATTATGTGTTCTCCTGTTCTTTCAACTTTTTTTCCTATTTTTTCCAATGTCTAGCAACCAAAGGCATTATCCTAATCATATTAACAACCCATGATAGTTGCGGCATCTTTAAATCAAATCAATACCGGGACTGATGACACCTGCTACCGGGGTTGAGGATGGCTTTCTATCAACAAGTCGCCGGGCACTTAATAGTTAACGCAAACCAGCTGTAATAAAATTGAATAGCCTAACGGAACGGGTTATAGGAGAGAGAGAGGAGAGAGAGAGAGAGAGAGAGAGAGAGAGAGAGAGAGAGAGAGAGAGAGAGAGAGAGAGAGAGAGAGAGAGAGAGAGAGAGAGAGAGAGAGAGAGAGAGAGAGAGAGGGAGAGAGAGAGAGGGAGAGAGAGAGGGAGAGAGCATCCTAGCCAGCATAAACTACGCACAGTAGATGACAGCCGTTATGTCACATCTGGCCGCGCGGCACCACGCTCGAACTCTTTGCCGCGTGCGTCCGCTGCAATTATTTACAGGTGAATGACTACCCCGTGTCCCTACCTTTATCTCTCGTAGATGGAGTTCTCACCTCGGGTCCCGTTAGTGTCCCGTTCCAGTCTCGTGCTGTCCCGGTAAAAATAACGACGGAGAGGAGAGGTGCACAATCCAGCCTTCAATCCAGTGCTGTGAACCCGACACGCTGCTCTCGCGACAGCACGCCCGTTTTTTTTGTTGGTTTTTTTTGTGTGTGTGTGTGTGTGTGTCTTCCGCATAGCAGTGATTTTTATTTTATTTGTATTATTTTTTATTATTAACAACAATTCAATACATAAGCACCCCCGTTTTTCGCGATCGCTCTCTCACTGTTAGTGACGTCACTGTGGGACTAAACGGCTCGCGACCGCCCTCTCCTGGTCAATGAGCTGAACTGCCTCTATGGTACTGTACGAATGACGTCATGACGATACTGTAGCAGAGCAGACCTGATTTCTAATGTGTTGAGGGATAAGATAAATTGAAAATAAGCAGAGCTCAGTAAGCAGAATTTCTGTACACGGAAAGGTTTATTGGTAAATACAGTTTAATCCATGGCTACATTTCCTAGTGTCAAGGTTATTGTCTTATTATCTTCATCACTTTCTTTTCCCCCTTCATCATCACCATCGCCTTCATCGCCTTCATCATCACCATCACCTTCTGTCTCTTCTCTTCTCTTCTCTCTTCATCCATGTATGTTTCATGCAAATAAATACCTGTACACATCAACATATGTGTGTAAGTACAGCTGGGTTGTGTGTGTGTGTGTGTGTCTACAGATCATCCGTCTCTCCGTCAAAGGGCAGCATGTTGCATGTTGTCCAGCTCCATGTGGGTGTGTGAGTTGTCCTCCAGGTTACACACCCAGCCGATGGGGGTGCGGTTGAACGAGGGGCGGGACCTAATGTCCCCCTGCAGGGAGTGGAGGGACTCCGCCTCCAGCTGGGCGAATAGGATCTCGGGAGGCTCGAAGGTCAAGTGGCCTCCCGCGTTCTCGGAGCCGCCATAGGGCAGGGCCGTCCTGTCAATCAAATATCAATACCATTATGTACAGTATACATGGTAGTTACATCAGCAGATTGAAGACCATGTCATAGCTGACTGAACACTGTAGGTTGAGGTTCTCAGCAGGTGTGTGTTACCTATTGAAGCTCTTGAACTTAGGCATGTCGTGGGGGGTATGTGGTCCAGCCATGTGGTGGTGCATGGTAGAGGTCAGGGACTCGTCTCCCCTCATGGCTCGTTCCCACGGCGACACGTAAGTCTGCACGTACTGCTGTCTCTTCTTTTCTTCCTCCG